>NC_081186.1:60999028-61069841 GCF_029867415.1 Vicia villosa
CATAACAAAAACATAATATAAATGATTTAGTTAAATGTAATAAATTATAAGAAATTATCTTAAGTTATAAATCCATACCGTGATTGGAATCTCTAATTGATTCGTTTGAATGATTTCTTTCAAAAACCTCAAAACAAAGTAACAGCAATCATAACTGTTTCGCTGTTGCGGACACTACATAGAAAAACAAATAAGATATTATAAGCAAAACTGTGAAAATTAATGTACCTGCACTTTGATCCAAGTAATGTTGTTTGATTTAGTCTGGGATACCTGTGCGTCTCTTTGACTTCGGAACACTTGTATTGATCTAACAAAAATATAAAAGCATATATTTAGATCAATCTCACAAATAATTAAATATATAAATATACACGAATATTTAGAACGATCTCACTTACGTATCAATCATTGAATTCATAGCCGGATAATTGGTCCACTCACCATCTACCAAATTCAGAAAATATACCACTTCTCTTATAGGGTTGATAGCAAGCAACAACCGGTGTGCTCTATAAATTAAAACAAAAGTTTATATGAAAATTTCGCTACGCAAAATAAACAAAGATTGGATGAACCAAGAATGAGAAACTAACCCTACTGGTCGGAGTATTATACGCCACAAAGAAACAGGCTTTCTGTATTGCCGGTGGTCAGGAATCTATCGACTAAGCGCTGTCTAACTGATTCCGATTCCGTAACAATTCAGTCCCGCGCAACACTTTGTCATACAACAACCTTAAATAAAAACATAAAAAACATTAGATTATTTTCATTGAAATGTGTAAATAAATTGTTCAACTAATTAAATAATATATTCATCGCATTACCGGATGTATGAGTGAATATTACCGAAACCTAGTTGGTCATGCAAAAAAAAATCTCTTGCATGTCATCTAGTGCAATATTTTCAAGGAATTCAATACCAAAGACAGCTTCATCCATATTAATTTCACGGAAAGCACCTGTCGTCAAATCTTACATATCAACAAGTGTTCTGAGCGTCTGCCGGTATCGAGGCACAAAAGTACCTCTTTTTGCCCCTGGCTTCGGAGGACCCTTTTCCTTGGGTGGTACGCTGCGAACTTGTTGCGTCACTTGTTGTGACCCCCGAGCAAATACCTAAAAATCATATAACTTAGGTAAATTATAAAATCATGCAGTTTTAGATTCAGATCATATATTAACACTTTAAATGTACCTCTTTCAGTGATGCAACAGACTCGTCCTACCTGCAAAAATCCCTTTACCCTTAAATGCGGGTTTTGTAGGAGCAGTTTAAAATTATCATGTAAAAAATAATTAACGTATCGGTTCAGAATTGACATTCGAAAACTAAATGATTCATAATTGTTTTCAACATACCTCATCACCAATGATAATGAGCTCCGAGGGCCATGCAACAAATGACCCTATTGCATCTCGCAGCAATGTTGTCTCCGAGACCATGTCAGGTACCGGTTGCACCGCATCATGATCTAATACAACATCAACTTATACTTTCAGGTGTCCATCCGGGAGCGGTCTATGGTGAAGTAAATCTCCCAAAGTGTTGTGCACTTTTCCCTTGCCAACTAGGCGATAATTCGGTGACGATAAGTATAGTTGGCAAGATGAAATGCCCTAAACCAATAATAAATATAGAGTCATTATCATTAATAAAATAGAACAATTGTAAGAAAAAAGAATTTATAATTACCTCGGGAAATTTTCTTTGACAGTTGATACTAGCTTTATCACTAGTTTCTTTCACCGATGAAGTATTGCACTTTTCTCTCATATACATCTCTTTATCTCTTTGCAATTCAGAGACTTGTGCTTGTAATTCCTGCAATTTTTGCAACACTTCTTCATTGGTAGGATTTCTTCTCCTAGAATGCTTATAGAAAGAGGTTGGAGTCACACCATGACCTTTACCCCTCACCCGACCGGGATACTCATGAACATCTAGTGCTCTACTAAGTACGCTCCTATTATCCTGGTCCTCACCGGTGGATACCGATTGCGACATGGTCTCCTGTAATTCATTTACATTTCAAAAATTAGTGGTGGAGATAAAAAATAATTATATATTAATAAACATTTGATTTAATTAAAGACACAGTATTATACTTACACATTCATCATAAACTTTTTGAACATCGGGATCAACAGCTCGATTCTTGCCCACACGAGCTTCCTTCCACAACACATGTACTGGAAGTGAGGTTTCCTCACTTTTCATCTCCTCTAACTATGCATTGACACAAATGATAAAATCGTCAATTACAACACAGTTAGACAATTAATAAGAACGTAGCATTTCTATTTACTTACAATTTTTTCCTCTAAGCGTGCATATCCCAAACGCCCTTTTTTGTATGGATACGCGGGTTTTGATTCTCTCGCCCTATTTGTGGCACTCCTTTTCCGGAAAGCTTCATCTCTTTGATTTAGAAACTCAGCCCAATCTTCATCTTTAATGAAGATCTCATACTTTTTTGGACGTCCCAAGGCCTCTTCAAGAAAGTTTCCTTCTTTATCCTTAAGATAGGTGTTTGTTAAAAAAGCTTTCCACCCTCTATAACGTTTTCCGGCCAAACCAAGTATGTAGCGTTTACGCTCATCTGGTATGTTAAAAGACCTCTGCGAAAAAACATACGCATAGAGTGTGTTAGTATAAGTAATTTAAACAAATTATCGTCAAGATAATAACAACAACCATATATGATACCTTAAGCTCAAACCAAATCATATCTTTTTATCGTCCAACGGTTTGCTTTTCAGATTCCATTTAGATATGGAGATTGGAATATCCAAACGAACAAGTGTACCAATGTAGCTTGTCAACTTTGCAGCATTACTACCAATTGCTTGGTTATCATAATTCCATTCTAAATTATATATTAATCCTTTGTCTATATCTCGAATGATTCCCTTCATAATGGTGATGCCTCGTGCAACTTCTGTTGATGATGTATCAGCTGGAGGATTTGTATCTGGAGCATCTCTATCTTGTGCGTTATCTTGTGAGTTTTCTTGATTACTAGCCATTTGACCTGTATCAAACAAACTAAAGCACATTAGTACACTATTAATAAGTTAACAATCTATACAAGTCAAATGGAAGTCAAAGTAACCATGTACAAGTAAATCGAAATCGAAATCGGTGAAATCGGAATAAGTGTCAAAAAAAGAAAGTTGTCGGAATTGAACGAAATTTATATGGCTATGGTAAAACGTCCTCACGGACTCAAAAATGAAGTCGGTTTTCCAAAATTCAGACCCTAAGCCCGACTTTTGATTACGGAAAGAAGCAAAACCGATAAAAAACAATCCCAAAATGCAAAGATAAGTATATGAGCAGCTCCGGAATCGTCAAAATAGTATAGTTACACGTAAAGAAGTCGACAAACGGATACATGGTTTAAAAGTTATGTACAAAACCAAAATATGCACTAAAATCGGATGACAAGTATTGTAACAACTGGAATACAAATTGAAAAAAAACTATACAAATTGAATATATAACAATCGGTACAAATTGAATAAAGCACATTAGTACTTGTGTCAAAAAAAGAAAGTTGTCAGAATATGTATACTATTACCTTTTTCACTAACGTCTATTTCTTTTCTTGGTATGAATATGTTCTACGCGTCTCTTAACAATGCAGACGGTTGGATTGATCCAAATACCCTCATTATGATGATTTCTAGTACAAGATTCATTCTCATTTTGATCGTTTCTTGTATAAGATTCAATGCCAACACCAATATCACCTTGATCTCCAGTGTTTTCATCAATTATTTTGTTAGATAAAAGCACTATAGACCATTTCGTACTTGTCGGATCATTGACATAGAACACTTGTTTAGCTTGAGAGGCTAGAATGATAGGCTCATCTTTGTACCCCACCCTATTGAGATCCACTTGCAAAAATCCTGACTTATCCATTCGTATGCCATTATTATTTTCAACCCACTTGCAACCAAATACAGGAATCTGAAACTTCGCGTAATCAAACACCAAAATTCACTCGATAAACCCAAAATATGACAAATCTGCAAATTTTGGATTTAAGTCATTCGCATTTGATATGTGCATTGCTTCAGCTACCAAGGTAACACCACTATTTTGCATAGTACTTTTATCATCCTGTTCTTTGGTATAAAATGTGTATCCATTAATTGCGTATGCGCTATAAGAAAACACAACTATACTTGGACCATATGCTAAACATCTCAACCTTTCTGTTACTGAAGCAGGATCTGAATGATACTTTGAATAAATATGTTCCCTAAACCATGGTATGAAACTTCGATTGTGCTCTCTGTTGAAAGAGTATTGTGGTGTACTTTTCGCTATTATCGTATCCACAGGGATTATTGCGATATCACCGCCGTTCTATAGCCTATTTTGTCTTGAGTTATGGTTACTTTAAATTTGGGTTTGCAAAAGATCATTCAATTCTTTTAGTAGCAAAGAGTAAATTAATGAAAGTTCTAAGTTAAAGAAAATGTATCAAGATTCGATTTCATCGACCTAAATTTGTATGTCTCCTTATAAATAGATGCTTATGAACTTGCTAACGATCAATATAATTACGTATCGACACCTATATCGTCCGTGTCCGCAACGATATAGTTAGATTTACCGTATTGTTTAACCGACGATTTCTCCACCGTTTAAACAATACAAATAACGTTTTAAGAACCGATACTTAGTAAACATCAAACTCTAAATCCATGTCTGCAACTTATAGTTTGAAAGATGATTAGTTAGGTCTAGATACAAACATTGATGTCTCAAACACTCATACCAAAGAAAAAGCTTTAATAAACAAACTAAACCATCTATATTGATCATCACTTGTTCATACACATATATTCACAAGAAAAACATACAAAAGGCTAGGAAGATTACATCTTATCTTGATACAAAAGTGATTTAGCTATCCATGAGAATGGTAGCTTGCATAAGAAGGTAAGGATGAAGATCAACAAGCATCAAATGGCGATTAATCGACGATCAAGGCCTCCAATCTTCAACTCTATATTTGCTACAGTGTATATTGCTCTTGTTTCTCTCTAAAAATATCTCCACACTCCTTCAAAAGTGATCTGGCCCATAAACAAATAAACAAAGTTTCGCAGACCGCGCTTAGCGCGGTGCAGCCCGCTAAGCGCGCTATCATTAATTGCTCAAACCGCCCAACCGCGCTAAGCGGGCTCCAGACCTCGCTTAGCGCGGAACTCTCTGCCAGAACTTCCTTCTTTTCTTCAAAAGCGCGCTTAGCGGGCTCAACCTCGCTTAGCGCGCTACCTCTTTTCAGCAATCCTTGGCTTTGGCCTTGGAACATCTTCAAAGTGCTTTTTCCATGGTCCAAGCTTCCAATTATCTATAAAAACTACAAAATCCAACATAGATTGCAAAGATAAGAACTATTCAACAATAATATAAATATAAGAATATATATATACCAAATGACAATAAAATACTACTTATTAACCACAAAAAGACTTGAGAGTTACCAAAAATTACCTAAGATATTTACACAAATTGGTAACTAACAACTCTCCCCAACTAAACCTTTGTTTGTCCTCAAACGAAAACAAACACAAAAACAATCAACAAGCAAAACCAAGAGAGCACAAGCTAAGACAAGAACAAATGGGTGGTTCAAATTCCATAAGCACACAAGCAACATCTCACCATTGCTCAAATAATACCATGCTTGAGATACTAATCCTAAATACACAATTGATGTAAATAGCTCCTAAAACAAAATAAGTTCAAAATTGAATCACAACCTACACACTTCTCTAGTAAGAGACAAAATTGAGGACCTAACACTCACACAACAATGTCGCCAACATCCAGAATTAATTATGCAATCATCTACACAACATTTATATAAAAAGTGTAGAAGCAAGAATCACAAAGACTTAAGGGTTGAAACTTGGGTTGGTTAACAAGGAAGTGTCATTTCTCAAGGCCATTGAAACAAAAGGGGTCAATTCCTAAGAGAGCATTCAAATCATGATTAAATCCACACATCCTTATCAACCGATCACACAATTTTATTGCTCAAGAGTTCATCTTTTTATTTTAAAAGAACTAGCTATATACAAAGCTCTTCTCTTTTCCTTTTTCTTTTCTCTTTTTTTTTTTCTTTTTCTTTTCTCTTTTTCTTTTTCTCTCTTGAGCAATTATTTATTTTCTTCTACACACCAATACAACCAAGATCAAAATTTTATTCTCCCCAACTTGAATATTACCACCACATAATCACGAATGCTCCCTATTCTAAGGCGAAAAGGAATCAATCCTAACCACATTTCATGGTACTTTTCAAGGTTCAAAGAAAGTCATCAAGATTCAAATCAAAAATCGGCAATTATAAGGCATGACATGATACCGATTGAATCTTGGCAAAATGGCTCAAAGTGGTTAGCAAATACTCACACACTCACCGGGTAGGTTATATTTGGAAGAGAAGTTATACTCGTAATGCGAAACAAAATGCTTTGATCACTTTCATGCTTTACACAATTAAAATAAAAACGCAAGATTCAACATAATAAACACGAGTTAAACGCACATTGTTGGTAACCACAAAATAATATATATATGTACAATGGAAAGGCTCCTCACACTAGTTTTAGAACTAAAATGATTCATTATTGAACTATATTTGTTAAAGAAAATATGACATCTCAATTGTACAGTTACAAGCATCTCATTCATGGTATATTTAAAGGAACGGTAGAAATGTACCTTGCACGTACTAATTTCACACTATATCATCACCGCCCCAATTGGTTGTAAAAGCTTGCTTCATCAAAGGAAGCACTTTCACAAGAACAACAACAAAAATTTAAAAACACAATTGCATATGTATATAGAAATAAAAGCAATTAAACTAAAAACTTAATAAATTAAAAACAAACACCAACAGGTGTCAAAATATCCAAAAAGGCATAGCAATGCCTAAGGTTCAAAATACCTCATCCTATAAAAGGACGGAACAAAAACTACAAAGCTTAAGTCAAAAATAAAAAAAACTAGCACTAAACATACTAACTAAACATACTAAGTATTAACTAAAAAGAACTACTCATCCTCATCATCATCTTCCACATTCTCATTCTCGCCACCATCTCCCTCCTCCTCAGGAAATGGACTGACCTCAGGCCAATTAGCATAATCCACCAAATCTTGGCGAGAACTCCACGGATGAGCCACATGGGGCTCCATCATCTGCACCCTCAGCTGAGACATAGCGTCATGCATAAACATGAATGCTCTCTGATGTGCCATATGAAATGCCAAGTTCTCCTCTCTATCAGGATCACTACGGCGGCGAGCAGGGCGAGCAGCAGCAACAGGAACAGCAGTTAACCTGGACAAACAATAACGCTCAATAAAAGTATCATCAATAAAAGTGTCAATGGACATAAGCCCCTCAGAAGGAATCTGCACTCTAGCTTTCCTGCACAGATTCATGATCAAACCCGGGAATATCAACTTGCAGGGAGCACGATCACCATGGCGAGTTCCACTCAAAGCAACCCTCTTCAGCTCATTCGCAATAATGCGAGTAATATCAATCGGCTCATGCTCAATCATACGAGCAACCAAAGCAGCAGACTCAGCAGGTAAAGAAGAAGTGTGACTCCTAGGCCTCAAATTATGAAGGACCACAGACATGAGAATCTGAGCATTAGTTGACAACGACTTCCTAGAGAATTTCTGGGGCTGCTGTGAAGGATTAAGATCATAAGATTGCCCAACCGAACACAAGACCTCCTTCAGATGCTCCCAATCGAAATTACCCCTTGCTAATTGCACATGATACCCACACAGCTCACCATCCTCAAAGGGTAATTGAGTTCCAAGAAACTCACGGATAGCCTGACGAGAAAAATCAATTTCCTTACCACGAACCCAAGTTTTGAACTCAAAGGGAACACCTTCAACCGGAAATTCTTCATTTGGAACGGCATTAGCATAGAACTCTCTTACAATCTCCAAATGAAACTTAGGTGCAGGCTCACAAAGTCTAAGCCAACCATACTCCTCAATGGTGTGATGACACCACCCATAGGTTCCCTCAGGATTGATCCTCACAATTCTCTCTGGCCACCATGTCCTAACCTCTAACTTCTTATACCTCTCCTCCTGAACATGACTCTTAAAACGGTTTTGATTAAACGGAATAGCCCTAGGTGCTTGAGAAGAACTGCCACCTTCGGTTCCGGTCTTTCTTTTCTTAGAGCCCAGGAATTTCGGTCCCATCTGAAATAATTACAGAAATGGCAACACAGAACCAACATGTTAACATAAAAATAACAAAAATAAACAGCTACAATCAGAATCAAAGCAATAGAACACTCCCCCTGCATCAAACAAAAACAGGCAGAAGAGGGAATTTTTCTGAAATCCCCAGACCGCGCTAAGCGCGCCTACCGCGCTAAGCGGGCTCTGCGATTTGCAGAAAAATTCCCTGCGAACCAGGGTTGCAACCAAACATTTCCAGCACCCAAATTCTATTCTAAACATGTACAAGGCACTGGAAATCAGATTATATCACAAAGTTTTCAAAACACAAACCCTAACCACAAAATTTCTATTCCTAATCTACAATTAAACCCTAAGATATAAAACAAGCATACGAAATAGAAAAGGAAATGGAGAAGAAGCTGCTTACCTTGGTGATGATGAAGATGAAGAAAAAGCAAAGACTAAAATGGAGAAGCAAAGAGAAAGCAAGCTTAGAAGAGCAAAAATGGGGAAAATGAGGCACAAAGACCTCAAAACCCGATTTTCCCTTCAGAAAACGCGCTGGGCCGGGTCAAAGTCACAGGGCCCAAAATCAAAAATATTTTTTTTTTTTTCTGAAAACCAACCCGCGCTAAGCGGGGTATGAAGCGCGCTAAGCGCGCAAGTCTCTGGAACGAAGGGTTCCAAAATTTCAAAAGCGCGCTAAGCGGGCTAGGAGCGCGCTAAGCGCCCTTGACAGAACACAGAAAAATTTTTCTTTCTACCAGCATGTGAAACTGTACCGGTAGAATGATTTTGGCTCGACCAGAACGCAAAAAACATAAACGGTAAAAAACACATAAAACAAGCTGAATATATACAAATTGGGGTGCCTCCCAATAAGCGCTTTGTTTAACGTCGGTCAGCTCGACGGTCAAAGGCAATCAAGGATCACCAAACGATAAAACACAAGTTTCACGATTAAAATCACATCCTCGATAAACCTTCAACCTCTGACCATTAACTACCCATTCTTGCTTTGATTTTTGGTCCTCTATCACAATAGCCCCATGGCTTCTAACCTCTTTGACCAAAAACGGTCCGGACCATTTAGACTTCAACTTTCCCGGAAAAAGTCTTAACCGGGAATTGAAAAGTAAAACTAATTGCCCTACCTTAAAGTCCTTCATTCTAACCTTACTATCATGATAGAATTTGGTCTTTTCCTTGTAAATCGAATTAGACTTATAGGCATGCAATCTCATCTCTTCCAACTCATTAAGTTGGATTTTTCTTCTCTCTCCACACAACTTGTGGTCAAAATTCAAAAGCTTCAAGGCCCAATATGCCTTATGTTCTAGTTCTACGGGAAGGTGACAACTTTTACCATACACCATTTGGAATGGTGTAAGACCGATCGGTGCTTTGAAAGCGGTCCGATACGCCCACAAGGTTTCATCAAGCTTCATTGACCAATCCTTCCTAGAACTAGACACAGTTTTCTCAAGAATTCTCTTAATCTCTCGATTGGTCCTCTCAACTTGCCCATTAGTTTGTGGATGATATGGAGTAGCTACCTTGTGCTTTACTCCATATTGCTCCAACACTTTTTCAAGCGGAGCATTACAGAAATGAGATCCACCATCACTAATTAATACTCTTGGCGAGCCAAACCGCGAAAATATATTTTTCTTCAAAAACTTTATCACGGTCTTACCATCCGCTTTGGGTGAAGCAATCGCTTCCACCCACTTAGACACGTAATCCACAGCTACCAAGATGTATTCATTTGACATTGAGGAAGGGAATGGTCCAACAAAGTCAATACCCCAACAATCAAATACCTCAACTTCTACAATACTTTGGAGGGGCATTTCCTCTCTTTTCCCTATTCCACCAGTTCTTTGACAACTGTCGCATGAGGCAACATGGTGGTAAGCATCTTTGAACAAAGTAGGCCACCAAAATCCCGATTGAAGGACTTTTGTGGCCGTACGCAAACCATTAAAATGACCACCATAAGGCGAATTGTGGCAATGCCACAAAATGCTTTTTGTCTCCTCATCTGCGACACATCTTCTCAAAAGATTGTCACTACTCAACTTAAACAAGTGAGGATCATCCCAAACATAGAAATTAGCATCGTTCAAAAACTTTTTTCTTTGATTCCAAGTTAGATCCTCAGGTATCCAGCCAGATGCTTTATGATTAGCCATATCTGCGAACCAGGGTCTAACTTCTTGTACCATGTACAGTTTTTCATCCGGGAATTCTTCCCTCACTTCTTTTTCATTGTTTGTCACCTCGGTATTCACTAACCGAGACAAATGATCCGCAATCAAATTTTCTGTACCTTTCTTATCTTTCACTTCAAGATCAAATTCTTGAAGCAAAAGAATCCACCGAATAAGCCTCTGTTTTGAATCAGGCTTGGTGAGAAGATATTTGATTGCGGCATGATCAGTATAACACACAACTTTAGAACCAATGAGGTAAGAGCGAAACTTTTCCAATGCAAATACAATTGCGAGCAATTCTTTTTCGGTAGTGGCATAGTTAACCTGTGCCTCATTTAAAACCTTGCTCGCATAATGTATAGCATGGAATTGCTTGTTCTTCCTTTGGCCTAAGACCGCACCAACCGCATAGTCACTAGCATCGCACATGAGTTCAAACTCAAGCGACCAATTAGGAGCGACAATTATGGGTGTGGTGGTCAAATTTTCTTTAAGTTCTAGGAAAGCTTTTAGACATGATTCATCAAAATTAAATTCCATACCTTTGTTGAGCAAATTACTCAAAGGCTTTGCGACCTTGGAGAAATCCTTGATGAATCTTCTATAGAACCCAGCATGTCCCAAAAAGCTCCTTATGCCTTTCACATTCACCGGAGGGGGAAGCTTTTCAATAACTTCAATTTTTGCCGGATCGACCTCAAGACCCTTTGAAGAAACCTTGTGGCCAAGAACAATCCCATCCGTCACCATGAAAGTGCATTTCTCCCAGTTGAGAACCAAATTTGTTTCAATGCATCTCTCCATCACCACATCAAGGTTCTTCAAGCACAAGTCAAATGATGACCCGTACACAGAAAAATCATCCATGAACACCTCAATGCTTTTTTCGATCAAATCTGAGAAGATAGCTTGCATGCACCTTTGAAATGTTGCAGGAGCATTACATAGTCCAAATGGCATTCTTCGGTAAGCGAAAACGCCAAAAGGACATGTAAAAGCAGTTTTCTCGTGGTCCGCCGGATTCACTGATATTTGATTGTATCCCGAATAACCATCCAAGAAACAATAAAAATTTCTTCCGGCTAACCTCTCTAACATTTGATCCATAAAAGGCAATGGAAAGTGATCTTTTCTTGTGGCTTGGTTCAACCTCCTATAATCAATACACATTCGCCACCCGGTCACCGCTCTCGAAGGAATCAACTCGTTCTTCTCATTTCTCACAACTGTCAATCCACCCTTCTTAGGAACCACATGCACCGGGCTCACCCATTCACTATCGGAGATGGGATAAATCATCCCCGCCTCTAATAACTTCACAACCTCTTTTCTAACAACTTCTTTCATGGTTGGATTCAATCGTCTTTGAGGTTGTGCTACGGGCCGAAAATCATCTTCTAACATAATCTTATGCATACAATAGGCCGGACTAATACCCTTCAAGTCGGATAAAACCCATCCTATTGCTTCTTGATTCTTTATCAATACTTCCTTCAATCGATGCTCTTCCTTGTTAGACAAACCACTATTAATGATAACCGGTTTAGTAGAATTGTCACCGAGAAACACGTATTTCAAGTGAGATGGTAACACATTCAACTCCACCTTTTGCTCTTCAACTTTAGGTTCATCCTTCAACTCTTCAATTTGAGTTTCAAATGGATTCATCTCCTCACAAGCCTCTAAGTTTCTCAAGCAATCTTCAATTTCCTTCTCTTGATCTTTGGTGAGAACTTCGAGAGCTTCCATTAAAGTCTTCTCAAGAGGATTCGATAAGTGCATTTGATTCTCCACTTTCATAATAGCCCTTTCGGTAGCATCGATTCTAAAACAATCATCCTCATCATTAGGATGCTTGATGGCTTCAAAGAGATCAAGACATAATTCTTCATCTTGGTACCTTAATTTCATTAAGCCATCATCAATATCGATCATCATTCGGGCCGTCTTCATAAAAGGCCTTCCTAAGATCAATGGAATCTCAGGATCTTCTTCCATGTCTATGACGATAAAATCAACAGGATACCAAAATTTGTCAACCTTGACAAGCAAGTCTTCCGCAACTCCATGAGGATGAGCTGTGGATTTATCTGCTAATGATAACGTCATTCTTGTCGGTTTCAAATCATTGATTCCTAATCTTCTCACCATTGACAAAGGGATCAAATTAATGCTAGAACCGGTATCTACCAAACCTTTGCCTATGTGGACATTTCCAATAGACACCGGTAAGGTTACCCGCCCCGGATCATTTGATTTTATCGGAGTAGTGCGTTGAATTAACGCATTACAACAAGAGCTCACCGTTACTACCTCCGGATCCAAGAATCTTCTCTTCTTCGTGATGATGTCTTTGATGAATTTTGCATACATCGGCATTTGCTCTAATGCTTCGGAAAAAGGAACATTAATTTGCAACTTGCTAAAAATGTCCAAGAACCGAGCATAGTGCTTTGCATCTTCTTTCTTTGACGGACCGGGAGGGTAAGGTAATTTCTTCACTTGTATAGAATCATCCACCTTCTTCTTTCCCTTTTCACTCACACTCAATTTTTTTCTCTCTTTTTCTACAACTTTCTCAAGAGTTTCTTTTTCCACTAATTCTTTCTCTTTCTCATTTTCAACTAAATCACCCTCAACATTTTTTTCTACTTCAATCACCCTATCTTTTTCACTCTCAACAATCTCCTCCTCAACTATTTCTCCTACACCCATATCAATATTTCTACCGCTACGAGTTAGAATTGACTTACAATGCTCACGAGGATTTTCTTGTGTAGTAGCCGGAAAAGGACCTTTGTTTTGATCGGCAAGTTGCTTTGACAATTGCCCGACTTGAGTTTCAAGGTTCTTAATTGCGGCATCCGTACTCTTTTGGCTTGCAATTTGCAATTGCATGAATTGGCTAAGAGTGTCCTCGATAGAAAGCTTTGTTTGTTGAGGTTGTTGATTGTAACCGCCTTGATAAGGATTTTGACGATTCGATGGGCCCGCTTCCGGCCTCCATCCTTGTTGATAACCTTGATTACCTCTTTGTTGGTAACCTTGGTTATTGTTGTAAGGTTGTTGTTGTTGTCTTCCACCATATCCTTGATTAGGATTAGACACATAATTCACCTCTTCACCCGGTGGAGGACAAAAACCAGTTTGATGGTCACCCCTACACAATTCACAACACATCACATGTTGATTTTTAGAAGGGCTCCCATTTATCTCTTTGATTTGTTGAGGGAGTTTTGACATTTGTTGAGTGAGCAATTCCACTTGTTGTGTCAATAACTTGTTTTGAGCAAGTATTGCATCACTAGTGTTCAATTCAAGAACTCCCGGTTTTCTTTGCAATGCACTACGGTTGTGTTGCCCTTGATGATCATTCAAAGCCATTCTATCAATGATAGCAATCGCTTCTTCAGCAGTTTTTGACATCAACGAACCACCCGCGGTAGCATCTAAAAGAGTTTTTGGTTGAGGTTGGAGTCCATTTCTAAAGATATGGATTTGAGACAATTCATCAAACCCATGACCTTTGCACTTTCTAACCATGGACTTGAACCTCTCCCATGCTTCATTGAGAGATTCATTCGAACCTTGAGAGAACACCGCGATAGAAGTTTTCGCTTCCATGAACCTATTGTGAGGAAAGAACCGATCCAAGAACTTCTCTTCTAACTCGTTCCAATTTGTCATGACATTATTAGGTTGATCAAGGTACCATTCCTTAGCTTTTCCAATTAAGGAATGAGGAAAAAGTCTCCTGAACACCTGTTCTTCTTGGTCTTCCGGAGCACCGATTGTTCCGGCGATCTCGTAGAACTTTGTTAGATGAGTAAATGGATCCTCGTGATCTGCACCTGTGAACGGATTTTGGTATAATAATTGAAGTAACCCCGTCTTCATTTCGGAGTTTCTTCCATTGGCCTGATCACGAGCAAATTGTGCATTGAGACGAGGGCTGTTAACACATGGCCCTCGAGGTGGTGGTGGATCCGCAGCCATTTCTTCCTCAACCAAGTTTTCAACCGGAGTTGAAGAAGAAGATGCTTCTTGTTGTTGTCTTCTTTCCCTAGCTAGTTGTCTCCTCCTACGAGTTTTGCTATTCTCTCTACGAGCAGTCCTCTCAATCTCATGATCAAAAAGGAGTTGATCTGCAGGTACACGTCCTCGCATAAACTGTAATCTGAAAAACTAACCAAGCAAATTAACAAACACAAGGAAAATAAATTTAGAAACAAGATATTAATTATAAGACTCAATACAAAACAAACTATTGCAATGCTTGCAATATCTAAACAACAATCCCCGGCAACGGCGCCATTTTGTTGAAAGAGTATTGTGGTGTACTTTTCGCTATTATCGTATCCACAGGGATTATTGCGATATCACCGCCGTTCTATAGCCTATTTTGTCTTGAGTTATGGTTACTTTAAATTTGGGTTTGCAAAAGATCATTCAATTCTTTTAGTAGCAAAGAGTAAATTAATGAAAGTTCTAAGTTAAAGAAAATGTATCAAGATTCGATTTCATCGACCTAAATTTGTATGTCTCCTTATAAATAGATGCTTATGAACTTGCTAACGATCAATATAATTACGTATCGACACCTATATCGTCCGTGTCCGCAACGATATAGTTAGATTTACCGTATTGTTTAACCGACGATTTCTCCACCGTTTAAACAATACAAATAACGTTTTAAGAACCGATACTTAGTAAACATCAAACTCTAAATCCATGTCTGCAACTTATAGTTTGAAAGATGATTAGTTAGGTCTAGATACAAACATTGATGTCTCAAACACTCATACCAAAGAAAAAGCTTTAATAAACAAACTAAACCATCTATATTGATCATCACTTGTTCATACACATATATTCACAAGAAAAACATACAAAAGGCTAGGAAGATTACATCTTATCTTGATACAAAAGTGATTTAGCTATCCATGAGAATGGTAGCTTGCATAAGAAGGTAAGGATGAAGATCAACAAGCATCAAATGGCGATTAATCGACGATCAAGGCCTCCAATCTTCAACTCTATATTTGCTACAGTGTATATTGCTCTTGTTTCTCTCTAAAAATATCTCCACACTCCTTCAAAAGTGATCTGGCCCATAAACAAATAAACAAAGTTTCGCAGACCGCGCTTAGCGCGGTGCAGCCCGCTAAGCGCGCTATCATTAATTGCTCAAACCGCCCAACCGCGCTAAGCGGGCTCCAGACCTCGCTTAGCGCGGAACTCTCTGCCAGAACTTCCTTCTTTTCTTCAAAAGCGCGCTTAGCGGGCTCAACCTCGCTTAGCGCGCTACCTCTTTTCAGCAATCCTTGGCTTTGGCCTTGGAACATCTTCAAAGTGCTTTTTCCATGGTCCAAGCTTCCAATTATCTATAAAAACTACAAAATCCAACATAGATTGCAAAGATAAGAACTATTCAACAATAATATAAATATAAGAATATATATATACCAAATGACAATAAAATACTACTTATTAACCACAAAAAGACTTGAGAGTTACCAAAAATTACCTAAGATATTTACACAAATTGGTAACTAACACTCTCGTACTATCCAATTCTCATTTCTATTCGGATTTAAACCTCGGAGAACAACCTTGTGCATTTCAACATACGGCTCAACCTCAATCTCATTGTGCAGAACATACAAATGCACTTGATCCCGCTCGACCATTGATACTGTCACAACTTTATTTCCAATTAGCCTTTTTCCTTCTTTTTTTTCAACAATATGAGATTTGGGGAGTCCAATTGATTGATCATTTGACAGATATTCAGTACAAAACTCAACCGCTTCTTCAACAATGTATCGTTCGGCAATACAACCCTCCGGTCGACTTCTATTTTTCACGTACCCTTTTAATATTTTCATATAACATTCAGCAGGGTACATCCATCTCATATAAGCTGGTCCGCACAATTGTGTCTCTTTCACAAGATGAACGACTAGATGAACCATTATGTCAAAAAACGAGGGAGGAAAATACATTTCAAGATCACATAAAGTAACAACTATCTCTTTTTGCAATGTTGGTAAGATCGCGAGATCGATCACCTTACTGCAAATTGACCTGAAGAAAAAACACAGTTTAGTTATTGTGCTTCTTACTTTTTTTGGAAGAATAGAATGTATACCTATTGGTAGAAAATGTTCCATTATAACATGGCAATCATGTGTCTTTAAACTCTTTAACTTGAGGTCTTTCATGGACACAAGTCTTCTAATATCTGATGAGTAGCCTTCTGGAACTTTAACTTCACTGAGGAACTTACACAATGTTTTCTTCTCCTTTCTAGATAGAGTGTAAACAGTAGGTGGTAGATATGTTCGTCTTCCTTTCGTCACGGGTCCTAATTCAGTTCTCATTCCCATGTTTACCATGTCCTTCCTTATGTTAAGGCCATCCTTAGACTTTCCTTGTATATTGAGTAACGTACCTATAACACTGTCAAATACATTTTTTTTTCAATGTGCATAACATCGAGGAAATGTCTTACGTACAGCGACTTCCAATATGGAAGTTCAAAACAAATTGACCTCTTCTTCCACCTACCCTTGACAAGTAAATGTGCAAAAGGCTTGCCAAACTGAGTGCTCACATCTTTCACCTTTTCAAAAATTTGATCACCTGTCAAAAAAGGCGGGGTTGTACGTTGTTCGGCCTTTCCATTGAATGCTTTTCTCCACCCACGGTAGTGATGATTAGAATTTAAGAATCTACGATGACCGAGAAAGACATTCTTCTGACAAAGATCCAATCGTGTCGTATCGGTTTCATCTTCACAAACAGGACACGCTTTTTGACCTTTATTGTTGTACCCTGATAGATTTTCGTATGCTGGAAAATCATTAATTGTTCCAAACAACATCGCCCTCAAGTTGAAACTTTCTTTCCTATATCCATCGTAAACCTCCACACCGTTCTCCCACAAAAACTTTAAATCTTCGATTAAGGGTGCCAAGTATATGTCTATGTCATTCCTTGGTTGTTTAGGCCCAGAAATTAACATGGATAACATCATGTACTTACGCTTCATACATAGCCACGAAGGTAGGTTATAAATCATAAGAATCACAGGCCAGGTGCTATGCGAGATACTTTGAATACCATGCGGGTTCATTCCATCAGTAGACAATGACAAGCAAAGGTTTCTTGCTTCTTTTCCAAATTTAGGATAATTATAGTCAACTTTCATCCACTGTGGTGAGTCTGCCGAATGTCGCAACTTTCCATCAAGAATTCTTTCATCTGCATGCCAAGTCAAGTGTCTTGAATCGGTTTCACTACGATACATGCGTCTAAGTCTCGGAATTATAGGAAAATACCATAAGACTTTTGCCGGAGACAACTTTTTCTTATATCGAGGGGCACCGCATTTAGGACACTCATTCAACGTTGCATACTCGTTTTGAAACAAAACGCAATCGTTTGGACATGCATGTATCTTATCATAGCTCATGCCAATAGAGGACAACATCTTTTTGGCCTCATACGTTCGATTGGGAAGAACATTATCCTCTGGTAGCATATCTTTCATAAGAGCTAATAACTCTGTGAAACTTTTATCTGACCACCCATTGTCCGCCTTTAAATTGTACAACTTTAACACCGCAGACAATCTTGTGAATTTTATACAACCATCATACAACGGTTTCTCTGCATCGCTTACCAACCTTTCGAACATTTTGGGACAATCCTCAAGATCTTTTTCAAGCGCTCCTGCAATCTCTTCGAATCGATCATAATCGTATGTGTCTGTGCAATCGTCATTTGAAGCATACGTCGTATTAAACCTCGATTCAACATTCCCGTTACTTTTCTCACCATGCAAATTCCAACATGTATAACTTCTATCAATTCCAAACCGTAGTAAATGCGATGCCAACTGATCCCCGTCAACCTGACCCCCATAACAGCAACCCAAGCAAGGACACGTCATTCGAATCAGGTCTTCAGCGTGCGTAACCGCAAACTTAACGAATTCCCATACCCCTTTCTCGTACTCTTTCGACAATCGGTTTGAATGCATCCATGTCTTATCCATGTCTTAATTAAGCTAAACAAAAACAACTAATTATTAAGGCACAAAACGGTATAATGCGTTTATGTCAAAACCAGTAATAAAACGCAGCATATTCACACAATTTCAGATAAATTCATCACAATACCAGTATTTTGAGAAAGAAATTTACTTCAGATTTTACCGAACTCAAGAAAACGCAGAGAATGAGCGATGTACGTCGAACTAGGCCGGAAAACGCTGCTAATTCAAAGGAAAGAAAACTTATATTATAAAAAATTTCATTCAATACAAACCGACTCAACCACTAATTACATATCATTCATAAGTAGAGAAGTAAGCAACTGATTAAAGTGGAAACGATCCATCATAGCAGTTCATTCAAAGCACAAATAATTACTTTGGCGAGAGAGAACAATTAATTACCTGTATAGACGTAAGCAACTTCTAGACCCACACAATGTAAGATTCTTGAAAACGATCCAATTTTCATTCTTCACAAGTAACCCCTATAGAAAATTCGCAAAGTTAGAAAACACCAAGACAAAATCACCTTTAAAAGTGACTTAAACACCAAGACAAAATCAACATCGATACACAAGTATGAACAAACTCATGTTGTTTAAATTAAATTCAAAGAATGAACCAAACAAGAATCAAAATGAGGTCTTATCATGCTACTAAAATCCAGACAGCCATGTACCTAGACTTGGCAAATTTAGTAAAAACTTTTTATTCTAATGGAGCATTTAGGAATGAAAACTTTAGGTATTTCTAAAGTGAAGATTGTTTTTGAGACATAATCTGTAACTATAAAAATGTAAAAAGAGGAGTATATAAAAGGATTAAACTATATATTTTGTGGTATATTCAATCATGAAACCGTAATTTTTGCCTAGTAATTTCTTTTATAAGCCAACTATTAGTTTTAACTATGATCTAGACAGAACCTGAAGCATTATTAATGCATTCTTCATATTTTCATGAATCAGACTATAGTCTTATCGATGCATTCTTCACATTTTTCATGTATCAAAACATGATTCTTCCACAAAATAACAAATATAAGGAAAAATATGTAAAAAAAATCTTAATCATAAATTCATTGACTAAGCCTCCTAACAGGAAGTGCAGGTGCAGCATTAGTAGGATTATCCATATGTATAACTATGTTTTGTTTCAAGTACAAGTAAAAAAAGAATAACAAAGAAATTGAAGCGTTCTTAAAAACCCATGATGCCTTTAGTGTTAGAAGATACAAATTTTCACACATAAAGAAAATGACCAGCAACTTTAAAGAAATCACAACATCTTTTTAACATTCACGTTCACTAATTTGCACCCAACCTTTCTTTGTGGTGAGAATTCTGTCTTTGGGTTGGGTTAGGATTCTGTCTTTGTGGTCATAAAAAATGCCTAATTTCCAGCACAGATTTTTGTTCAACAGATTTCCAACACAAAACCCTAAAACTACAACAGACCCATTCATTAATACAGAAAATTCTTATTCAAGAATGAAAAAGTTGAAACATGAATTTCTCTAGGGTTTATTATTGGAATAGGACTAACTAACCTTCACAAAGAGAAACTGGTTGATAGAACAGCGACGGCGGCGGCGAGCAGACGTTGCGTGGTGGTCGGCGCTGTGGAGGTTGGCTGCGGCGAGCAGACGTAGCGTGGTGGTCGGCCCTGTGGAGGTTGGCGCTGTAGCGTTTGTTAGTGAGAACAGTGAGGGCAAGAAGAACGATGAAGAATAATGAAAGACAAAATGCGTTTGTTTTAATTTGTTTAAAAAATTTAATTTTAAAATGAGCTACGCCAGCGCTTTTCAAAAGCGCTTTCATAGGTGCCCTATACCAGCGCTTTCTCCCTAAAAGCGCTTTCGTACCCTATACTTATACCAGCACTTTTAAAAGCGCTTTCATATCTACCCCTATAGCAGCGCTTTTATAAAGTGCTTTCTTAAGGTGTCCTATACCAGCGCTTTTAGAAAGCGCTTTCGTAGACACCCCCTATACCAGCGCTTTTTTAGCGCTTTATTCCCTTGTTTTTCAGGTTTGTTTTTAGTGAAACCTATAGCAGCGCTTTTCCCAAAAGCGCTTTCGTAGCTGTGCTGCTAAAAGACAAATTTGGCATAGTGAATATTGAAAAGGCAAAAGAAGTAAAAAAACCAAGTGTGTGATCGTGGAAGATAGTGGAATTTTTTTTGATGAAGAAATAGGGTGGATACGAGCCCTATTTATAGATTTGAAAATTAGTTCAAAACACCAAAAAAGGAAATCACCCAACATAATAAGCCTAAAGTTTGATATTTTGAAAGAGAATTTCTATAAAGACTCCCCCTCTCTTCTTGGTCACCCTTGCTGAAATTCCCCAAACGCCCCTTTAATTTGGAAATGAACTTCCGAAGTTGGAAAAAAGAGTGATTTCGGAAGTACATTTCCGAAATCACTTTTTTTTAACGTAAAAAAAATTTCGGAAATGCATTTTCGAAATAATGCGCGTTTGGCTGTTTAAACAAAACAGCCTCCCCCCATTTCCATTTACCCTAAATCTTTCAAACTTTCCAAATTTCTTCTCAACCATTTGTATAACCACCAAAGGCAAATTCAAAGACCATCAAAGGCTACTCCAAAGGCTCTCAAACTACTTCTAAAGCACCTCCAACAACATCTCAAATTTGTAACTTTTCAAAACTTTCAATTTAGAATTTAAATTGATATTAGGGGTGTTAGAAATTAGTATAATATAGTACATTTTAGTTATTATATGTCACTGGATGTGTTAGGGGTGTTAGAAAATAGTAAAAATTTCATTTTGATGCATTAGGGCAAGGATTTGAATTTCTGCAAAAATGGAGTTCGCAGGGGGCTTGTGTAAAGGAAGAATTTGAAGAGGTTCTATCATCAACCGGATGTGGGGATGGTATTACCAAGGTTGCGATTGGAATGAGAAATAATGTGAAAATATGTTATACCCCAGAATTTGCCCGCATCTTTTTTTCAAAAAAAGAAGGCAACAGACTTCTGTCTAAAAATTGGGAGTTTTATATAATCTTGGATTTTATTTCATAAATATTCTGATTATATGAATACTCAGTTTTTAGAATGTTTTTTGTACGGTATTTTGGTTCACTGTTGAATTTACTCTTACACAAACGCCAAATACTGTTTATCACTTCATACACTGTTTATTTGAGATTTATTTTCAGATAAATGATACTGACACAGTTGGAACAAAATTAAATTTTGCAGGCACAGAGTCCGGGGTTTCAGATCATACTAGTAACAATTAAGTTATTATTGGTTTTGTTTCCCATTAATTTTTTATACTATATTCTTTTTCCAAATCTCTTTCTTTCTTTTCAAAATCTCTTTCTTTCTTTTCAAATCTCTTTCTTTCAAATCAAATCCTAACTTTATTCTACTATCATTCAAACTTTCCTTTTACGTTACCACTTCATTCCCCAACGTCTCCATCCCTCTTTTTACTCTATAGATACCCCTCATTTTTTCCATAAATTCTCATATCAAATTTCACTTATCTCCCAAATTCCTATCATATTATCTCCTAATCATTTCCTCTTCTTCCCCGACAAAAATGGCAAAGTGGGTGGATACGTTTTTTCTTGTGGTCATCACTGTTTTTGTGGTGATCATGTCCTTTTTCTGTCTGCATAGTCCTGAAAAATGCGGACCTGGGATGTTTACACTCCCGTATATCTATATTCTGTTGTTTATAGCATGGGTTTTTAATCGTCATACTTAAAGTTTGTCGTATCTGTCGCTTTCAAGTAATGTACCGTTCATTATATTTGTCATACTGTTCGTTATATTTTTTATGTAATATTTGTACTGTCAGTATTAAATATTGTACTATCTGTTGTACCATCGTTTAATTAGTAAGATAACATTATGCGTGTTTATTGCAAGTTAAATTTTTATTTCTGTGCATTAAATCCTTTTCAATATTATTATCAGTAATTTCGTTCGCGTACAGTATATTTTATTTATTTATTATGTTTGTGTTTTTCTAACAAACCATGTAAATAATTTTTCACCATTAACACAACAAAAACAAAAAGAAAAATTAACTTTAACTATTAAGTTTTCACTTTAATTGTTACGTTAATACCCGGACAGCCAGTTACCAGTCAAACCCGCTGACAGCGCAATTCTCCGTGTTTGTACCGTCAGTCAAATAAATCTTTCACATTTCAAATTTCCAAGATTTTTGTTCTAGAAGTCTTCTGATAATCACAAGATCAGCAGAGACTCAACACTGCACAAAAATCAGGTACGCCTAACTGTCTCCTACACAAACAGTCCCTAACTAGGGTTTTTGTTTTTTTTCTTCAGGAGAACGAGTTTTTGAGACCTCAAATGGATTTAATGGATCTCCATATGTCTCAAAGTACCACCAGACAAATTTTCAAACTTCGATTCGCTCGGACGCACAGTCAACAGCTCAAACAGTCAACAGACGACCAGTTTGACCAAAAAGTCAACAGACAGTCAAAAATGCAATTTTTTGTCAACATCCATATTTTGTCAAAAGATTCATCATTTGATCAATGGTTGATCAAAATTCATCAAGAAAAGTTCAAAAATCGACAAAACTCCAAGTTTCAAAATTAGGGTTTTCTCCTAAAAAGTCAACTGCACTTTACCGGCCATAACTCTCTCCTCGTTCATCCGAAAAATTCCAACCAAAGCTTATTTTGAAGGAAATTCAATTATATTTCAAATAGAATTGGTCTCATGGTCATTGGATTTGCCATTTGGGAAATATGAGCCAAGACATTACAGGTCATTTTCAAACTCAACAAAAAGCAGTTTTTTTGTCAAAGCCCATAACATCAAGATAACTTCTCCAAATGCAAAAAAGCTTCCAAAGTGGCTTGTAGAGGACATCTTGAGGATTCTAAAAAGTACAAGAACTCCTTCATATGTTCAAAATTGAGGGAGTTATGCCTTGTTGAAGTTGGCCCTTTTTTGGGAAAATACATGAAACTAACATTGACCAAATTTGTTTTTTTCCAAAAGGGCCCAAGCATTTGTGATCCAAACATGTTCCTAAGGATGCTTAAGGCCACCCACGACCAATCTTAGGCCCATGACATTTTTATTTCTTTTTTGATTTAATTTTATTTCATTTAAAATTAAATTAAAAAAGAAATTCTTCAAGATAATTATCCAAGGCTTTGTCTCTAGTATGAGTTGCCAAGGTTGATTCAAATGATGGAGCAGAGAGGTACAGAAGACCTATGGCAAGAGGGGTGAAGAAAATTGAAGCCATGGCCAAGTTTTTCAAAGGTTTTTACTAATAAAAAACTCAAAAAATCAAAACACTCATGTATACAAGAAAAGCTTGGCTCATGGAGTCTATCTGATTCAAATCACTGCCTATAAGTACATGAGCCCAAGAACATCAAAAGGACACGAAATCAGAGCCAAAGGAATCCAATTTTCACACTTGAAATTTTCAAAGAAATTTAAAATTCGAATTCTGAGTTTAAGCACAATTCAGGTCCAAATAATTATCCAAACACAATCCTCAAGCAATTCTGAAACTATCCCAATCATTTCCAACAATCAAAACACCCTGAACCAAGCACTAAAGCTCACGGTTTGTTCAAACAAAAATTGACAAAAATACAATTGTACATGCATATTTAACACGATGTAATCATATATTTAAGTTTGGTTTGATGTTCTGATCATTTCTGGAAACTTAATTAAGGTTTGGTCACGTATTCATGAAGTTACCATTTTAGGGTTCTTGAGCTCTATTTTAGGGTTTTTCGTTTAAGGCAAAACCAGACAAAACTAAGGCCATGGTTGTGATCAGTGAACCATTTGCAATCGAACCATGGCCTCGCGCCAAATTTATGACGCGTTTTACCCTTATTCGTAATGTTCAGGTGTAATAGAGTGAAACCTTTTACAGCTCTCTGCAAATGTAAGGTGTAAAAAGCTTTTTGATGAAGAAGATGAAGACGTGGCTCCCTCCCATTGGCCAGAGGGACGCGCGTGTTTTATTTTAAAATTCCTGGATCATGTGTTTTGCATGGTACGCACATGTCATGCTCCCTCGCTCCATTCACCATCTGATCAAGTCAGTCATCTAATCAAGCGCACCAGCCCTGCCAGTCCATACCATGGACTCTCCAATTAACCACACAGGATCATTTAATTTATATTTTCTATTTTATTTAATTTTCTTTGCAAAATTATTTTAAAATAGTTTTTTTAAAAAATCCAAAAAATATATAAAAAATATTTTTAGGTTGTTAAAATATTCTATTAATTTTTTACATGAAAATATTTTATTTTTCTTCATAATTGAAATATTTTGTTTAATTAATTAGATAATATTTATATATTTGTCTTTTAATTATTTCTAGCCTATCAAAAATATCTTCTTTTTATTAAATTAAGTTTATATATTATGAACTAATTTTGTACATAATTAGAATATTTTTCTCTTTAAGTTTAATTTATGTGTATAATTATTTGCATAATTATGTATAATTAACTTAATAATTTCAAAAACAATTTCAAAAATCACAACAAAAAATTAATTTTATTTTAAAATTAATTAACAAACAATTTGGACATTTTTTTTAGACTTAATTTTTTTTTAGGTTTAAATTTTATTTCTAATTTTTGACCTTTTAATTAAATTAATTATGCCTTAATTAAATCAACCAATCCAAAAAATCCAAAAATATTTTCCCTTTATCTTATTGTCATTTAAATTCATAGATAAGTGTATAGGTTGTCAAATTCATGTAAAAGCGTAGTTTACATTTCTCGCACAATCGATGTAATAGTGTAGATTTACTTTCCGCATTTTACATTCCCGCACTTTAAATTTCTGTACATATAAAACTGCGTGTATGTCAAGAATAAAAACTGAAGCACTAGATCACTAATCTCAAGACAAAAAAAATATCTGAATCTAAATACACAATCACACTTGCACTGATTAGGGTAATCCCTCTGTTACTTTTTTTTTCAAAACCAATCTTACTGTTTTAAATGCAATTCAAATTTTCTGTCTGTATCCAGTTAAGAAAAATTTTCTAAAGAAATGGGAAAGAACCTTATTAACTTAGGGTATACCTCCTAATTTCTTGCTCAAATAAAAGAAAAAATCAAAAACAACAAAAGTTCTCACACATTGTATATATTCAAACAAGGATCATTACGAAGTTAAAAATCTTTTTTTCAAACCATCAAAACATCTTTCGAAAGATAAATAATTTGTATACATCCGCACAAGGATCATTACAAAGTTAATTCTTTACAAAAATATTTAAAACCACATACAAGCATTTCAAGCAAAACAAACGATTCAAACAAGTGAGCTAAGCAATTAAGAGCCCATGGATAACCATGGATACAAAGGGTGCTAACACCTTCCCTTTGTATAACCTACCCTCGAACCCAAAATCTCTTTAAGGTCTTTTTCTGTTTCTTTTATAAACCTTTCCTTAATTGGATAAAATAAAAGTCTGTAGCGACTCTCTGATTTCCACAACGCAAAAAAAATAAAAAAAGAAGAGTCAGTTCACATCCCACAAAAACCGAGGCGAAATAATATATGAATCATCAATGTTGTGAGATTTAAGGAAAAACTAGGGATTTATGAATGTGGTTGAAGTCCTCTACATGGATAAAGACTTCAATTGGAACGAGACGAATTGTAATGTGCTTGGTATATTATCATTTTTGAGTTGGAGGATGGTTAAATTTTGTATGATGCTAAGTGAGTGTGAAATAAACTATGCAATATGTTGAGCGTTGGTGCCTCATCGACAAGATGGAACGAGAGGAAAATTATGGAAGGAATTATAAACCTCAAAGGAGATTATCGAATTATGGTGCTTCGGTGACTTGAGTGCAAGTTCTAAAGGAATGCTATTATAGTTTGGTAACGATGGTTTATACTCTGTTATGGTTGTCAGTTGTCCATTGACAAATTGAGGAACTGATCACCCTTAATCTCTTGTCGATAGTATACGAGATCTTATTGGACGTGATAGACTTGTCTTACTATCTTAATAGTGTGTAAAGTGATTGATGTTATATCGCGAGGATAGTCGCTCACCAGTTTGTGTGAATTAGTCGAGAAGTGGCTAGGGAAGAGTTGAGACGTATTGAACAATTCGGAGTAGAAGGTATATATGCGAGCTAATGTTGCAAAGTGAAAGATTGGGAATATCAAAGTGAACAACGATTTTATGGTGGATGTTAAAGAAAGCCCGAAACTAGATTGAAACTTGTAAACCAGATAGTTGAAGGAGATTTAATTTGGACGATGACTTAAGATGGATGATCAGGGTTGTGTAGATGGAGCGTGATGTGGCGCAGTTGCTATGCGTACGACTCGTTAGCAGTGAAGAATTAAAATATCAGAAACCTATGGGAATGATATATCTTGATCTACATGTTTGATTTGTTGGATTGTTTATATAAGGATGTTGTGTCAGGGCACTATGGTTTCTATTAAACAATTGCTTATTTTGTAAGAATATTATTGTGGTTGTTGGTTGAAGGTGAGTTGTGTGTATATTTGTTGAGTTACACTGTTAAGTTAATGTTATATTGATTTTGTTACCATTATCGTGATGTTGTTGTTGATTTCCGTAAATAATGAATAATACTCCATAATATGACGAAGTTAATTATGTTGGTTATATTGATGTCACTATAAGGGTAATATGAAGATGCGGATAGAGTTGTTGATATTATATTGATAATTGACATCCATATATCTATGGGAATGAAATTGTGTATGTGTCTTGGTGTTGAAAATGTTGTTAAGATGATAATGTGATGTTGCATATCCAAGTATAAGTGTGCTGTTGTTATTAATTTAACATTTATGTCGCGAAGGTGTTAACTATTTAGCATGTGTGTATTTTATTGAGATCGTGTTGATCTATTGTTATGTCTGGGAAGTAGTCGTCGAAATGTTGTCAAATGCAACTTGGGGTCAGAGAGTTAGATGTGAAATTCGCGTTAAGAATGGTAATATCAAGTGGATTTTCGAGGACGAAAATATTCTAAGTGGGGGAGAGTTGTAACGCCAGTTAATTTAATTAAATGTTTTTGAATTATTTGTTGAAATGTTGTGCTATGTTAGTATAAGTTTCTAGGTTGCTATTAGTTGGTTAATTAGTTGATAAATATTAGTAATAACATTAGAATATTAATAAGATTAATTGTTGGGCCAGTTTTGGTGGTAGAATGCAGTAAAGGTGGGGTGTGTTGTTAAGCCCACTAAAAATAATAAAAATGGTGAAGTTTAGGTTAATTAAAAATTAGGTTAATTAGAAAGAGGAAGAGGAAGAATTGGAGAATGGATTCGTAAGAAAGTTGGAGAAAAGAGGAAAAAGAGGCAAAGTCTAGAAGTTAGGGCAAAGCTAAATTCGATCGTAGAATTGTAGAGCGGCCTTCAATCCAAGGTAAGGGTGGGGTTCTGACTCTATAATGGGGTTTATGATAGATACTATGTAGGGATTGGGTCTGTATAATTGTTGTTGTGTGTATAATTGCTACTGTGGAATATGTCGAATCTCTGTTAGTTTCCCCTATCGAATTATTATAATGGTGTCAGTTGTTGTTTCTGGAAATAGTGTTGGCTATGTCATGAATTTTTGATGCCGTTATAGTATTACAAAACTGATAATCCTGGATGTTGGAAATAATTTAAGATATTATAGTTGAGTTATTACTGTAATGTGATTCTATGTTGTTTTGGTTGAGTTTAATAAAAAAAGTAGGAATTTACGAGTCGAAGGAAGTCTAAAGTCTGGAAATTAAAAGAATTGGTGCGTCGCGGGCACCATAGGAATTAGGTGGCGACTACCACCATAAAAGAGAAGTGGGGGCGGGTGCCACCCTTAATATAAAACTAACTGGTGGGGGCCACTATATAGGGAAAGGGCGGCTGCCCCTATGTGAGAAAGAGGAAGGGGCGCCCATCTCTTAGATGATAAAGAGAGAGTGGTGCTATTCACTAGGTAGTGTGGTGAGTGCTCCCAGGTAGTATGGTGAGTGCCCTCATCTTCATAGTGCTTTTGTAGTTCCTATTAGTATTAATATGAATTCATGTACATGTAGTAGTTATTAGAAATCATTTCCTAATTAAATTAGAGTGATAATTAATTATGGTGATATATAATGATGGAAGTACATGTAGTTGATGGAAAATAATGTGGCAACATTAGCAAGAGATAACTAGCAGAAAAATGTGACACTAAGTAATACAATAACATTCATATGAAAGTTATGAATACTTTCATCATCCTTCATCCTTAAATTTTAAAATTGAGTGATTAGAAGCTAGAGTCTTGACATCTTCGCTTTGGATGTGCCTTCGTTAGCAGTTTTAAGAATTTCCCATGCATCCTTGGCTACTTCACATGTGTTCACCAACTTGAAGATGTTCTTGTCAATTCCATTGAAGATGACATTTAGGGCTTTAAAATTTCCAAGAGCTAGTTCATCCTCTTATTTGTCCCAGTCATCTTCAGGCTTTAGCTCAGTAGTGAGTTGTTTATCTGCTCCCACAACAACAGGATGCTTCCATCTTTTCAAAACTGCCTTCCAAGCCCCGCTGTCTATGGATTTCAGGAAGACCACCAAACAAGGTTTCCAGTAGTCATAATTGCTTCCATCCATAACAGGTGGTCTATTCAAAAATCCTCCTTCCTTGTCCATCGTACCAGAATGTAACTTCCCTAGATCTCACCCAGATGCAGAGCAAGATGTCTGCTCTGATACCAATTGAAATTTTGGTATCAGATATGTGATGTCAAATGAGATGTCACAACACAAATATCTATTGATAAAGTTTATGGAACAAGATTGCAGTAGTAATGAAAAATAGTGCAGAAAGGTAAAAGACACAAGGAATTATTTACCCAGTTCGATGACAAACACACCTACTCTGGGTGCTACCAAGCTTAGGATGAAATCAATATACGATAGTATCAATTTGAAGTTTAGCTCCCCCGTTTACGACTTCTCACTTAATCACTACCCTTCCTATGACTTCTACCTAAGACTCGCCTAGGTATGAGGCACTCCTCAAATCCCCACAGTCACAAGCCGTGATAAACATCACAAACAATTAAAAGTAGAAGACACTCTTCCAAGATACACAATTCTCAATGCTTAAAAGCTTATGAGAACTGACACTACTCTCCTTACTTAAAAGCTTCGGAGATTAAACAACATTCAACACCTACAGGTTTGTGAATGAACACACATGGAACTTACAGCACAACTAAAATAAGGATTCCTAGAACCCTAAAAATAAAAATGTCAGTTCCACTCAAAACTAGGTTTAGGCTAGTCTATTTAAAGAATTAGTATTGAATGAATTGGGCCTAAAACCGCACCAAGGAGGCTGCACAAAGTCTGTTGCTTGATCTCCAAGAAAATAGGTTTTCAATCCAATCTTTCCTAAATTGTCTCCAATTATAGGGATTGTGAAAACCAACAAATATCTCCGATTGAATCGATCTTGGATACACAAAATCTAACTGAATATTCCACAATATTCCGTAGCTAATAAAATAGCTGATATAATTGACAAATCAGCTCCAACAAACACGCTCCAGAATACACGATGTCATACTTGTCATATTGTGACATCTTGTTCAACATGTTGAAAACTGTATGAAATGACATTTTATTTAACATGTTTCAGCTTGGTTGGTTTTACCAAAATGCATGTTAATCTTAGAGAAACTACACTAACAATAAGACTTCAATAGAACTTCTAACACTATTTGTTCCACCATTTTGAGTACGTCTCACAATTGCTACTCCTTTCTTGACTGTCCTTGTAATATAAATAGAAAAAGTAGAGACAATAACAGATATCATAGGAGAAATCACAGCCGCCCAAGAAAGATTCTTTTTCTTCTTAGCAATATACTTTGTTGTAAGAAGGAAATCCAAGAATGATACTCCAATTACTATTTTAGGCCAATTTCAGCCGTGGTGGGTTGCATCAAAAACCGATCTATTGACATAAATAATATCAGTTTTCTTAATGAAATCTTTTATGCCAAGAAAACCTTTAAGTTGTTGGAGTGCAATAGTAACGGCAGCTCCAGCCATGAATTTTCCATGTGAGTAACTTCTGGAAAAAAAGTCGCAATAAATGCGAGACACAAATATTCATGACTTTTGAAGTCACTAATCTCATATGTTAGCAAGTTTCCTAGCAAGAAAGACATAATAACTACTAGTGCTATTGCAATATCTCTTAAACTTTCCATAAAAGCATAGACAAGAGGAGCAACAAAACTTGTATCTGGATTCATGGATTTTTTAGGATCAATCTCGCCAAAGAGGTTTCCTAGTTGTGCAATAGCCACTTGCAAAGTCTTGCTATTGGTAAAAATGATGGCGAAGTAGTCCTTCTTTAGAAAAATAAAACACATGAAGAATATTCCCATGAAAAGAGATTGAGTGACTGTCACATAGATGGGGTATTTAGCACCTCTTGGATGTCGAAGTCCAATGGAGATCACGTCTTCCTGTCCATTGTAATTCATGCATATAGAGATGGAGGTTTAGCGGAGGAAAATTTTGAGATTAAGCCATTAATTAACTTAACTCGTAAAAAGCAAGTGTCGCCACCGAACTTTATTATTTCTAAAAGAGAAAGGGAAAAAATCGATAAAACCCACAAATAAAAATCTCAGTAAGGGGGTTGGTTATGCAAAGGGAAGGTGTTAACACCCCTCACATCTGTGGTACTCCACAAGAACCTTTTGAAAATATGTGTTATGTTAAAACCATTTTTGTTTGCTAAATAAGAAAGAAAATAAAAAAAGAAAAGAAATATCATTTACAAAAGTTTGTTCGGGAAGACATAACATCTCGTGCCTACATACCTCCTCTATGCAATGGAGAAGTCAGAGCATTTGTAGTTTTGCTCCAAGGTTTTGGAAAAGGATTTTATTGAAAACAGTTTTAAAAGAAAAGAGAGTGCAAGTGCACCAAAGAGTTTTAAAAGAAGTCACTCGACAAAAGTCAAGGTTTTATTATGAAAAGAGTTTTCAAAACAGGTTGATGGCGATGAACGATGCAAGTTTCAAAGAATTGGTTGGGGCTTGGTATATGGACCAAGTAATGCGGGGGTGAACAATTTATTTAAAAAAGAAGATGAAAGAAGTAAATGAAAGATACACACACATACAGGTAAAATCCATACAAACAAGCATAAACGTTCAAACATAAAGGAATGAACATGAAAGGGATAAAATAAGAGTGTACTTGAACTAGTCAAAGACTAGCCTCTAAACGACTAACTAGAACGATTGACCGAGTAGGTCTCATTTTAGCACTCCCAGGGAGCAAGCGGTGCAAGTGTGCATTGTGTAAGTACGGTTGACGGCGATGCGTGAAGTGCAATCGATTTATGGTAGAAAATGGCTAAGAACCTAATATTCTTTATTTTGAAGAAACGGTTAAAAGCATGCAAGAAATAATAAAAAAAAACCGATAAAGGAAAACGGTAAAATTATTAGAAGGCTTCGGGGATGGGGATTATAAACTTATCAAATGGGGATGAAATTAAACTATGAATTATTACAAACCCAAATGAAAATTAAAGCAAAAAATAATAAGAATAATATATACACGAATTAACAAGAGCTTATAAATGTCCATAAATCCAAGAGCCTCAATATATAAAATGATGCATAAATGATAAAAAATACTAACAAATATTAATCAAGATTAACTAAAGAATACTAAAAGAAAATTAAAATTAATGACATGTTTTTGTGTTTTTTAATATGGAAGATAAAACCTAATTCTAATTTTTTTTAAATCATTAATTAAAATAAAAATAAAAAATATTAAACATTAGAAATGAGAACAATAAAATGGACTTCATAAAACAGTAAAAGGAGGTGCAAATATAAAGAGGGCGTTGGACCTTGCATCAGGCAGGCCCAAAGAGAAAGTAAATCTTCCCCTAGAAAGGGGTGTGTACAGTCAACATGGGTGTGTATGGCAATAAGAATTCAATGGGCCATAGAAGATTCGGCCCAAAGCAAATGTTATCAACCAATAAAAAGAAAAGAAAAAGTGGAACAACGCAAGGGTGTATATAGTAAACCGTATCTAGGTAATTGGATTAAAAGCCAAACTAAATTTGAATTAAAGTGTTGCACCCTCAAATTTTCCTTCACATATTCAAGATAATTTGTCTCAATACATCTCCTTAAGCTCATAGGGTCACTAATTGTTCAAAAATATACAAGAATTTGGCATACACACCCTTATTCTAAGCAATAGGCCTCCAATTAGGGTTTTGGTTCCCTCAAGGAAATGAAACTTCCAAGGCCTCAAGTGGACTTCAGAGTACCTCATATGTCTCAAAGTATCTCCCTTCCAAGTTTCAAGACTCACAGTGCAAGATTGCCCAGTCAATTGCTCAAATGGTCAACAATCGATTGTGTTAGACCTAAAAGTCAACTATATGGTCAATGTAATATCAAACTTCAAGATTTTTGGTCAACATCAAGGATTTGAGGTCACATTCATCATTTGACCAAGGATTGATCATGATTCCTCAAGGAAATATCAAAGATCATCAAAAGTCAGAGTTACTAAATTAGGGTTTTTAGGCAAAAGTCAACTGAACTTTGACCAAGCATAACTTTCACATGCTTCATCAGAAATTCCACAACCAAAGCTCATCTTGAAGGAAATTCAATCCCCTATAGCCTTATCTCCTTAAAAGAAAGGCCACATACTTCATTTGAGAGATATAGGCCAAACATTACAGGTCATTTTGAAAGTCAACAAACACAATTCTTTTGTCAAAGCAATTTACATGAAGGTAAAAGCTCCAAATGAACAAGTGACCACCAAGAGGTTGTAGTGGACATTAAGAGTTTTCTAAAAACTCCAAGAACACCTTAACATGATAAGAATTGATCAAGATATGAGTGATGCAAGTTGAGCTATTTTCAAGAAGTGCATGAAACCCTAATTGAGCAAAACTTGGATTTTGGACTAATGGGCCTAAGATTTGGACTTAATGAAGGAGTGAAAAACATTTAGAAAGGGGGGATTGAATAAGGGTTCTTTCTTTTTGGCAAATAAAAATAATGAACACAATTATTTTTATCTTGGTTCGTTTGAACTCAAACTACCTCCAGTCCACCCTCACAGGTGATTTACCTCCACTGAGGATTTAATCCACTAATAAAAAATTATTACAATGGTTCTCCACTTAGATCAACCTCTAAGTCTTCTTGAGTCTACAGATCACAACTTGATCACTGAAGGAATTTTGGTTCACAAATATATAATCAAGTAAAAGAGATTAATGTTGCTTCTAATAAAGCTATAATTACCAAGTGATTTTTCTCTTAAGATTAAAATCTAAATCTCACTAAGTATACAAAAATATTTGGACTTGAAGATGAAGATTGCTTCTTTGTTCTTGAGCTTTTAGCGTGTGAAAGGTTCAGAGTCAGATGATGAGAATATGAAAAAAAGAACATAAGCTTTCTAACATTTTTCCTTGCTGACATCTTCCTTTTATAGGCATGAGAATATGACTGTTGAACATCTCTGCATTTAATGCTTTGCGTGTACAGTACAACATTGCATTTAATATTTCACACTTTTGTCAACTACCTCGAGCCTTGCATTAACTGCTATTTTTGACTTTGCTTTTTGTAGCCATACTTCCAACGTTTCTTTTTTCAGACACAGACTAGACTTTCTAGATTTTCATCATTTGCTTCTATCCTGGATTCAGACTTTGCAAGTCTCTTTGAATATCAGAGTTTTCAGCGTTTGGTGCAGTGTTAGAACTTCAGCGCTTCAGCCTTTGGAAGTTCGTCAGAGTGTGATACCTTTAGAGCTTTAGAACTTGCTTCTGCTTGTCACGATCTAAAAACTTCAAGGCCATCTTCTGAAGTCTTCAAGATCATGTTCTTATGTGGCCATCCAGAACATCTGGGTCAGAGCATCTGAAAGCTAATGTAGTGCATACTCTTTTGTACTTTTCCTGAAATGGAAAACACAATTTATTAGAGTACCACATTGTCTTATACAAAATTCATTCCTAATGTTATCATCAAAACTAGAAAATATGATCAGAACATTTCATGTTCTAACACTTCAAACACATTTATGACCTAAATAAGGACCGATAAATCCATCCATTTATTTTTATAACCATTACTTATTTTATTTTATTCATTTAAAAACTAAATAAATTAAGTAAAATATAAAAATAAATGAATCAATTCACATGGCTGGGATTTTAATCATTTAAAATCCCAAATAACATCATAAGAGAGTCCAAAACTCGTTGGCACATGATTATGGAGAGATTGGCCAAATTTAGAAATATTTAACACATAATTCAATCAAATTTCAGTCACACCAATTACTTGAGGTCCAAGCCCATTGTTTCCCTAAAAGCTTCCCTTATAAATACTCATCACCTTCAGCATCAAAGGGGAGGGAGAAAGAGAAAGTGAATAGGGTTTCTAAGAGAAAGAACTTTCGAGAAAACTAGGGCACGTGTGAATTTTTGTTCTAGCAAGTTTCAAGGCCAACCAGGTGTTCCATTCAACTCCTGAGGGATCATACAGTAAGTCCAGGTAGTTTATAACATTCAATCATACCTGTAATTCGCATACCACAATCATCAACTTATTCATATTTTAAATTTTCGTATTCTATGTGTTGTTGTGTTTCAATGTGATTTGATGATCCTGAAAGGTTCCTGAGGTCATTTAGAACAGGCTTGGACGGTTTCATGGGAACTTGAACGCCAGAATACATATTTGCCATTGTTGAGGCCGTCTAAAGCTTTCTCTTCGGATCTTGTTATACAGGGAGTTTTAGCCAAAACCAAGCATGGATTTGGATTCAGGAGGCAATTTACAATTGAACCATGCCCTTGTGTGAAGTTTATTCATCGTATTTTGGGAGTTTGATAATTGCAGGTTTTTAGCTACAAAATAACAGCGTAGCTAAATCGTAGCAACTTTCCAGGCCCAGAAAAACGAAGAAGATGAATGCGTGGCATTTATGAGCATTACGATTGGTTCTTTAAACATAAAAGCCCAAATACAAAAAGGAGCATAACAACCATACTAATAATATAGACAATTTCTTTATAGATTCCTATGGCCTCTTAAGAACCCGTGGCAAATTTCCATAAATGCCCCTATATTTTGGATGTGCATCTCCGAATGCACATTTTTCTGGAAAAAAAATTGATTTCGGATGTGCACATCCGAAGAAACCTATTTTTTTAGAAAAAAAGTGCATTCGGAGATGCACATTCGAAGACACCTCTTTTTTTTTTTTTAAATAAGGTGAGTTCGGATGTGCACATCCGAAATAACCCATTTTTCAAAAAGGATATTTCGGAGATGCACATCCGAAATATTGTCTGATGCAGAAAACAAATAACAAACCAACAAAGCTTGGATTTATCATAAATAATCGAAATTACAAAGATAACTCAACATGAAATTAAAGTTACATATTGTTAAACAAGGGTAGTCGAGGACAACACAATATTCTGATAACGTCGGCTCCTGATATTTGAAGTTTTGCATTCAACTCGATCAGACCCTTCGAAGAATATCGATCAAAAATTGACCACATAACCGCTAAATCTTTGTCGTTCTTGACATCAAATGTGGTGAAATTACGAAAATTTACCTAAAATTGTAGCTTTCTATGCTCTCTTTGGTATAACGAACCACTTGAAACTTGATTTGGAGAAGAAAAATGGATTGAAAATGATTGAGGTTTTGGAGAGGGTTTGAGTTTTGTTTGGAGGTAAATGAGTGAAATAGTGAAGGAGAGAAAATGGTATATGAAGGGTTTTTTCGGAGATGCATCTTTGAAAAAACACCTGACATTTTAAATCCAACGTTTAAATTGGAAAATATGTGATTTCGGAGATTCATATCCGAAAACACCTAAATTGGATGATTTCGGAGATACATATCCGAAATAATTGAAAATGTGAAAATGTCTTCGGAGATGCATCTCTGAACGATATTTTCGGGTTTTCAGCAGGGATTTTCACCCCATATAAATGTACAAAGAAATTTTCATAATATAAGTTCTATTATTATCATCTAACAATAAGAATACTAATAATTAACATTATAAATTATATTCTATCTTCTATCATCTCTTCTCCCTCTTTAAAGATTTGAATGCAAAAATGTCCATTAAACTTCAAGCAACACTACTATAAACTATTGCAGATTGAATCTGTGATGCCAATCACTCAAAGCGTCGTTCAAAATAATTTTTTGTCCGCTATTACGCGCGCCTGAAATGATGGTTTTTAGGGTTAAAGAAAAAACCGATTCAAACTCTCTAATTGTTTCTTCCACTCCAGTTCATAATGTACAGGAAAATAGTAGTCGTGCAAATTTTCTCTAACACTTGCTTGTAAAATAATGAATTGAATAGAACGTGCAAGTTAAATTAAACCTTCAATAATTGACAGATTGTCTTGATATGAGAAATCTCAATTTATTACTAGTTCTATTGTACCATGATCTTGATTTTGTAAGTTATATCTTTGACTTGTGCATATGAACGTGCAGTGCAGCCAAGTTCCGTTAGTATTGCCAGATTGTGTCTGACTCCAGCGATAGTATTTATAAATAGACACGTTGGTGGTGCTCTTATATTTTATCTTCTATAAGTAAAAGCTTGTGTTAGAAAATAGCATCACACAGTACCATTAAGCAAAGAACCCTTTGTATTACTACATTTGGAAAAGAAAGTAAGCACAAACAATGGCTTCTTTTGGCAAAACTCAGAACAAACCACATGTTGTGTGTGTTCCATTTCCAGCACAAGGTCACATTAACCCAATGCTCAAACTAGCAAAGCTTCTTCATTTCAAAGGTGGTTTTCATGTCACCTTTGTTAACACTGAATACAATCACAAACGTCTTCTCAAATCTAGAGGTCCCGATTCTCTAAACGGACTCTCCTCCTTCCAATTTGAAACCATTCCTGATGGTCTACCTGAGTCCGATGTGGATGTCACACAGGATGTTCCTTCTCTGTGTGACTCCACTAGGAAAACATGCCTACCTCACCTCAAAAAACTTATATCTAGACTCAATAATGCTGTGGACATCCCTCCTGTTACTTGCATGGTTGCTGATGGTGTTATGAGTTTTGCTTTGGAAGCTGCTCAAGAAATTAGTATCCCTGCCGTGATTTTTTGGACCACTAGTGCTTGTGGCTTCATGGGCTACCTTCAATATCGTATGTTAATTGAAAAGGGTTTTACACCACTTAAAGGTACATATTCATTGATAACTAATTAGCAACCCGCCTTAGTTTGTGAGTGTCCATGTCTATTCCATAATTAGATTTGTTTTAGCTTGCATATTGCAACTCTATTTGTCTCACGTTCTTAAAATTAAATTGAATAAGAAAAAAATATTTATTACTCTCTCCGTCCCAAATTATTTGTCGCCATGGTCCACTTTACACAGATTAAGAAACACTAATAAATAAAAGAGAGAGAATGACGACTTTACCAAATTATTCTTATTAATTATTGGTGTATTTGAAATAACATTAATATTAAGTAAGAAATTAATAAATTAAGAGTATTTATTTGAGGGTACAATTGGAAGATTAAATATAAAATTGAATTGGCAATGTAAAGTGACAAGTATTTTGAGACAATTTTTTTTCACAAATTTGACATTTATTTTGAGACAGAGAGAGTACCATTTTACAATTGTATTTTAAATCATACCGAGGCACAACATAGACACTCTGCCATGAATAATGTCAAAATCATACGACATCGCTATCATCGTGGTTACATAAATGATAGTATTTGAAAAGAGTTAAGAATATTTAATTCTTTAATATATGTTTAACCTTTTTAGATGTGCGTATGATTTCTCCCAATAAAATTATAAAGTGTGTTGAAGTAAAGAAAAATAAATTCTTTTAATAACACTTATCTGAATTGTCTAGCATGTTATATGATCGTCATACAAGTGTCAGATATTTGTCTGACTTTTTCGACATTTATGGTACAAGTGTCATATAAGTAGAGCTGTCAAAATGGGTCTGACTCTTCCGGCCAACCTACAAGCCCTATATTTTAGCGCCGGTTGGACCGCAAAAAATCTTTAACAAATCATGACCATATCTTTTTAGCCCAGTCCACTGGGCCTATGTTTTTCATGAGACGGGCTAGGCCGGCCAAACACTTAAATAATATATTTTGAGATAAATCATACTTAAGCACAAGCACTGCAGAGACACTCTCACACGAATAATGTCAAAACCATAGGACATCAATAACGTTACATAAATGATAGTATTTGAGTTTTATTTATCTATCTATTTTTAAAAGAGTTAAAAATATTTAAGTCTTTAATATATTTTAACCTTTTCTAAATGTATATATGATTCGTCTAATAAAAATTATAGAGTGTGTTAAAAAATTTCTAGAAACACTAATCTGAATTATCTTACACGTGTTATATAAAGTAGGGATAATTGACATTTATCCCCTGCCATTAGGGCGAGTTTTGGTTTTCCTCCTATTAATTATTTTTTTTGGATTACTCCACTGTATTTTTAGGGTACCCCTAAGCGTGTAAAAAACAGTGAAAACCCAGGGGTAAATCAAAGAAACAAGTTTACAGGGGGTCCTAGGGGGTAAATCATAGAACTTTTCATATTTAAAAGGAGTAATCCAAAAAAAATAATTAATAGGGGGAACACCAAAACTCGCCCTAATGGCAGGGGGGTAACAGTTATTTATCCCTCTAAAGTATAGAGTGTGTTAAAAAATTTCTAAAAACACTTGTCTGAATTATCTTACACGTGTTATATGATTGATATATAAGTGTCGATTATTTGTGTGACTTTTTTATATGTATTGAAGTGTCATACAAGTGTAAAACACTTCGACACACCTACAAGATGTGTTTGTTCTTCGTAAATATGAATTATGATATTACCTGAACATAATGAATTTTGTCTTTTTGATATGTAGATTCAAGTTATATGACAAATGGGTATTTGGATACTACAATTGATTGGGTTCCAGGCATAAAAGAAATACGATTGAAGGACATTCCAAGTTTCATAAAAACTGTATATCCAAATGATGTTATGCTAGATTTTGTATTAGGGGAGTGTGAAAGAGCTCTAAAAGCTTCTGCAATCATTTTAAACACGTTTGATGCCTTAGAGCATGACGTTTTACAAGCATTCTCTTCCATTAGTAATTTACCTCCGGTCTATCCCATTGGTCCATTAAATTTTCTTTTAAAAGAAGTCACAGATAAGGAATTGAACTCGATTGGTTCCAACCTAACACTGTTGTTTACGTCAATTTTGGAAGTGTCACTGTAATGACAAATGAAGAGTTAGTTGAATTCGCCTGGGGACTTGCTAATACCAAGAAAACATTTTTGTGGGTTATAAGACCAGATCTTGTGACCGGTGAAAATGCTGTTTTACCACGAGAGTTTTTGGAAGAGACGAAAAATAGAGGTTTGTTGTCGGGATGGTGTCCACAAGAGGAGGTTTTGGATCATTCAGCAATTGGAGGTTTTTTGACACATAGTGGTTGGAATTCAACGTTGGAAAGTGTGTGCGGCGGTGTTCCAATGATATGTTGGCCTTTCTTTGCGGAACAACAAACTAATTGTAGATTTTGTTGTCATGAATGGGGGATCGGTTTGGAGATTGAAGATGCTAAGAGGGATAAGATTGAGGAACTTGTGAGAGAATTGATGGAGGGAGAAAAGGGTAAGGAGATGAAAGAGAAAGCAATGAGGTTGAAAGAATTGGCAATAGATGCTGCTTCTGGACCCTATGGTTCTTCATTTGTGAATTTGGAGAACGTGTTTAGTTTATTTTGATAAAACTCCAAAACGTTAAATCGCTTTCTTGTTGTTGTCGTCTTTGAATTTGGGCTCTACAATGTTATTATTTGTATTGTTTTGCTTTGTTGTTTCACTTTAATAATGCAATCACTATTTATAGTTATTGACTTCTTGTTATGATTTTGTTTTTGAACCCAAATCAGCATGATAGTCATAGTACATAACAAGATATTCTTATGATTAAATGATAGAATAGAACCAAAATCAACATGATAGTACGTAACAAGATATTGGTATGAATAAATGATTGAATATATGAAAAATAATTAAATATCGGTCATTATCAAATAAGGACATATTATAAATAAATAAATAAATAATTTTGAGATATATGGAGTATTAAGAATTTAATTATCGTGGGAGGTAATCTAGGGCCCTGAATTTTTTTTTTCTCTTTTTGTTTTTGCTTAGACATTAAATGGTGGAGAACTCTCATTTATAGTGAATGATACAACCCTAGATAAATTATTAATGATCTAATATAAGAACTAACAAACCTTATGGAGTTGGTTCAGTTGGCAGATGAGCTTTTTTCAAAAAGGGACGGAATTGGCTAGTACTCGGATTCGATCCCGGCTGGTGTTTCAAGTTTGATCCCGGCTGGAGTCAAAAACACCCTAGGGCCACGGTGCCGTCGCTTCCGAGCCCGGGTCTTCCCTATATGCATTGTTCTTCCAAGATAGATTAATGGATTCTTAGTCATAGAAATGGCTGATTTAACATCTTAATGGATAGTCACTACTTCATGTTTTCCACTAAAGTCTTTAAGTATTCTCTTCAACCATATTGCCCGTTGGGTAGCTAAGCCAGCTGAAACATATTCAGCTTCCGCAGCACCATGAAACAACTACAAAACCTAATGTTGCATCCCAAAATTTGTCCTCTTATATTTTTTTAAATGGCTTAAACTTTGAATTGATGTGTGTCCCTCCATTAGGTCATATGTATATATACATGTCATTGGTTCTATGATCACGGGATCAAGGTAGCATTTTTCAAAAGTTACAGCAAAAATGATTGTTTTGCCGGTCAATACAATGAAGTGAAAATTCAGGTTTCTTTGCCAATAGACAAGTTCCGTAAGTAGGTAATTTAGACAAAGGGAATGTGTTAGGCACCCTTTGCCGACCTTGTACTCAAGGGTACCCATTTGACCTTCAGGTTTTTGTTTTTAAAGAGGTTATAGGTTTTACAATTTCAATTTTGGCATTGTTCGTAAGAACAACTACCTTGACAATTGTGGACTAATAGATTAAAAAAAAAAATGAGGCCTAAAGCATCATCATTGGCCGAAAACAAAATTTTGAAAATTGAAAAGAGTTGCCTCATATTAAATCATTGGCCAAAAAAAGAGGTAAAATCAAAGAGTTTTTTTGAAAAAGATTTTGATAAAATAAAAGATAAAAGAGGAGGGGCCTCATATGAAATCATTCACCTGAACACCGAAAATCACTACGCCGTACAAGGGCTACGACGACACTTATTTTGGCATTTTAGAGCGCTTAAAAGCGCTGCCATAGCCAGCGCTACTGTAGGTAACGACATAGCTTTTTGGTACACCAAAAGCGCTCTCGTAGCCTCCCCTTTAGCAGCGCTTTTTTCAAAAAAGCGCTCTCGTAGCACCCTTATAGCAGCGCTTTTACCTGAAAAGCGCTCTCGTAGCATCCTCTATAGCAGCGCTTTTTCCTAAAAACGCTTTCGTAGGTTGCGCTTTTTTTATCTTTTATGTTTTTTTTATCTTAGGCAGCGCTTTTAGGTATAAAGCGCCTTCGTAGGTAGGCCTTTAAGAGCGTTTTTGAAAGCGTTGTCGTAGCTAAACGCAGTATTTTGAAGTGCAACCTGTAATTTAAGCCTCCCAGTTCGACCTGTAATTTATATTTATTTTCAACCTGTAATATTTTCGACCTGTAATATATTTTCAACCTATATTTATTTTCAACCTGTAATATTTTCTACCATAGGTAGGACATTATATACCAATATAATACCATTATAATCCAAAATAATATATATATACACCATTATATTTCAATTCACATGTAACTAACTCATCTCAAACAAACTAAATCTGATACATATAACTAACTCATCTCTAACAATAACTAAATCAAAATATAAGCCCGAAATGTAAAAAATCCGTCGAGCGCACGGTCCTGGTCCTGCAAAGTATGAACAAAACAACACGGTCAATTAAACTAACTTTCCTCAAACACAATTAAAGGCTCCAACATCTATACTTCAAATTTTCCAAGAAAACAAATTGTCATTCAGTAACATCAACAATATTATTAGCAACAATTTCATGTGATTTACAACTCAATCCACCAATGTAATGTGTCATCAAATTTCGTCACACAGTAATGTATTCATAAAGTCATTATCAAATTCCGTCACACAGTAATGTATTCATAAAAATTTTCACACAATAATGTATTCATACCTATATGAATAGTTGTTGAATATAAAATTGACACAATTCCTCTTTGATTTCTTCCAACTTAAGTCTCGTGTAGGAAGCAACATAGAAGTCATCAAAGTACTACATAACAAAAACATAATATGAATGATTTAGTTAAATGTAATAAATTATAAGAAATTATCTGAAGTTATAAATCCAAACCATGATAGGAATCACTAATTGATTTGTTTGAATGATTTCTTTCAAAAACCTCAAAACAAAGTAACCGCAATCATAACTGTTTCGCTGTTGCGGACACTACATAGAAAAACAAATAAGATTTTATGGTTGTCTTGTTTTATCAAGTAGCATAACTATTATAAGCAAAACTGTGAAAATTAATGTACCTACACTTTGATCCAAGTAATGTTGTTTGATTTAGTCTGGGATATCTGTGCGTCTCTTTGACTTCGGAACACTTGTATTGATTTAACAAAAATATAAAAGCATATATTTAGATCAATCTCACAAATAATTAAATATATAAATATACACGAATATTTAGAACGATCTCACTTACGTATCAATCATTGACTTCATAGCTGGATAATTGGTTCACTCACCATCTACCGAATTAAGAAATATACCACTTCTCTTATAGGGTTGATAGCAAGCAACAACCAGTGTGCTCTATAAATTAAAACAAAAGTTTATATGAAAATTTTGCTATGCAAAATAAACAAAGATTAGATAAACCAAGAATGAGAAACTAACCCTACTGGCCGGGTATTATACGCTAAGCGTTGTCTAACTGATTCTGATTCCGTAACAATTGTCTGTCTGCTGCAATGGGAGGAAGACACGAAATGGAATCTGTTTGACAATTCAGTTCCGCGCAACACTTTGTCATACAACAACCTTAAATAAAAACATAAAAAAACATTAGATTATTTTCATTGAAATGTGTAAATAAATTGTTCAACTAATTAAATAATATATTCATCGGATTACCGGATGTATGAGTGGATATTACCGACGCCTAGTTGGTCATGCGAAAAAATCTCTTGCATGTCATCTAGTGCAATATTTTCGAAGAATTCAATACCTAAGACAGCTTCATCCATATTAATTTCATGGAAAGCACCTGTAGTCATATCTGACATATCAACAAGTGTTCCGAGCGTCTGCCGGTATCGAGGCACAAAAGCTCCTATTTTTTCCCTGGCTTCGGAGGACCCTTTTCCTTGGGTGGTACGCTACGAACTTGCTGCGTCACTTGTTGTGACCCCCGAGCAGATACCTAAAAATCATATGACTTAGGTAAATTATAAAATCATGCAGTTTTAGATTCAGATCATATATTAACACTTTAAATGTACCCCTTTCAGTGATGCAACTGACTCGTCCTCCTGCAAAATCCCTTTACCCTTAATTGCGGGTTTTGTAGGAGCAGTCTAAAATTGTCATGTAAAAAATAATTAATGTAACTGTTCAGAATTGACATTCGAAAACTAAATGATTCATAATGGTTTTCAACATACCTCATCATTAATGATAGTAAGCTCCGAGGGCCATGCAACAAATGACCCTATTGCATCTCGCAGCAATGTTGTCTCTGAGACCATGTCAGGTACCGGTAGCACCGCATCATGATCTAATACAACATCAACTGATACTTTCAGATGTCCATCCGGGAGCGGTCTATGGTGAAGTAAATTTCCTAAAGTGTTGTGCACTTTTCCCTTGCCAACTAGGCGATAATTCGGTGACGATAAGTATAGTTGGCAAGATGAAATGCCCTAAACCAATAACAAATATAGAGTCATTATCATTAATAAAAAAGAACAATTGTAAGAAAAAATAATTTATAATTACCTCGGGAAATTTTCTTTGACAGTTGATACTAGCTTTATCACTAGTTTCTTTCACCGATGAAGTATTGCACTTTTCTCTCATATACTTCTCTTTATCTCTTTGCAATTCAGAGACTTGTGCTTGTAATTCCTGTAATTTTTGCAACACTTCTTCATTGGTAGGATTTCTTCACCTAGAATGCTTATAGAAAGAGGTTGGAGTCACACCATGACCTTTACTCCTCACCCGACCAGGATACTCAAGAACATCTAGTGCTCTACTAAGTACGCTCCTATTATCCTGGTCCTCACCGGTGGATACCGATTGCGACATGGTCCCTGTAATTCATTTACATTTAAAAAATTAGTAGTAAAGATAAAAAATAATTATATATTAATAAACATTTGATTTAATTTAAGACACCGTGTTATACTTACACATTCATCATAAACTTTTTGAACATCGGGATCAACAACTCGACTCTTGCCCACACGAGCTTCCTTCCACAACACATGTACTTGAAGTGAGGTTTCCTCACTTTTCGTCTCCTCTAACAATACATTGACACAAATGATAAAATCTTCAATTACAACACAATTAGACAATTAATAAGAACGTAGCATTTCTATTTACTTCCAATTTTTTCCTCTAAGCGTGCATATCCGAAACGCCATTTTTTGTATGGATACGCAGGTTTTGATGCTCTCGCCCTATTTGTGGCACTCCTTTTCTGAAAAGCTTCATCTCTTTGATTTAGAAACTCAGCCCAATCTTCATCTTTAATGAAGATCTCATACTTTTTTAGACGTCCCGGGGCCTCTTCAAGAAAGTTTCCTTCTTTATCCTTAAGATATGTGTTTGTTAAAAAAGCTTTCCACCCTCTATATCTTTTTCCAGCCAAACCAAGTATGTAGCGTTTACGCTCATCGGGTATGTTAAAAGACCTCGGCGAAAAAACATACGCATAAAGTGTGTTAGTATAAGTAAATTAAACAAATTATCGTCAAGATAATAACAACAACCATATATGATACCTTAAGCTCAAACCAAATCATATATTTTTTATCGTCCAACGGTTTGCTTTTCAGATTCCATTTGGATACGGAGATTGGAATATGCAAACGAACAAGTGTACCAATGTAGCTTGTCAACTTTGCAGCATTACTACCGATTGCTTGGTTATCATAATTCCATTCTAAATTATATATTATTCCTTTGTCTCTATCTCGAATGATTCCCTTCATAATGGTGATGCCTCATGCAACTTCTATTCATGATGTATCAGCTGGAGGATTTGTATCCGAAGCATGTCTATCTTGTGCGCTTTCTTGTGAGTTTTCTTGATTACTAGCCATTTGACCTGTACCAAACAAACTAAAGCACATTATTACACTATTAAAAAGTTAACAATCTATACAAGTCAAATGGAAGTCAAAGTAACCATGTACAAGTAAATCGGAATTGAAATTGGTGAAATTGGAATAAGTGTCAAAAAAAGAAAGTTGTCGGAATTGAACGAAATTTACATGGCTATGGTAAAACGTCCTCACGGACTCAAAAATGAAGTCGGTTTTCCGAAATTCAGACCCTAAGTTCGACTTTTGATTATGAGCAGAAGCAAAACCGATAAAAAAACAGTCCCGAAATGCAAAGATAAGTGCATGAGCAGCTATGGAATCGTCAAAATATTATAGTTACATGTAAAGAAGTCGACAAACGGATACATGGTTCAAAAGTTATGTACAAAACGAAAATATGCACCAAAATCAGATGAAAAGTATTGTAACAATCGGAATACAAATTGAAAAAAACTGTACAAATTGAATATATAACAATAAGTACAAATTGAATAAAGCACATTAGTACTTGTGTCAAAAAAAAGAAAGTTGTCGGAATATGTATACTATTACCTTTTTCACTAACTTCTATTTCTTTTCTTGGTAGGAATATGTTCTACGTGTCTCTTAACAACGCGGACGGTTGGATAGATCCAAATATCCTCATTATGATCATTTCTAATACAAGATTCATTCTCATTTTGATTGTTTCTTGTACAAGATTCAATGCCAACACCAATATCACCTTGATCTCCAATGTTTTCATCAATTATTTCGTTAGATAAAAGCACTATAGACCATTTCGTACTTGTCGGATCGTTGACATAGAACACTTGTTTAGCTTGAGAGTCTAGAATGAAAGGCTCATCTTTGTACCCTACCCTATTGAGATCCACTAGCAAAAATCCTGACTAATCCATTCGTATGCCATTATTATTTTCAACCCACTTGCAACCAAATACAGGAATCTGAAACTTCGCGTAATCAAACACCAAAATGCGCTCGATAACCCCAAAATATGACAAATTTGCAAATTTCGGATTTAAGTCATTCGCACTTGATATGTGCATTGCTTCAGCTACCAAGGTGACACCACTATTTTGCAGAGTACTTTTATCATCCTATTCTTTGGTATAAAATGTGCATCCATTAATTGCGTATGCGCTATAAGAAAACACAACTATACTTGGACCATATGCTAAACATCTCAACCTTTCTATTACTGGAGCAGGATCTGAACGATACTTTGAATAAATATGTTCCCTAAACCACGGTATGAAACTTCGATTGTGCTCTCGTACTATCCAATTCTCATTTATATTCGGATTTAAACCTTGGAGAACAACCTTGTGCATTTCAACATACGGCTCAACCTCAATCTCATTGTGCAGAACATACAAATGCACTTGATCCCGCTCGACCATTGATACTGTCACAACTTTATTTCCAATTATCCTTTTTCCTTCTTCTTTTTCAACAATATGAGATTTGGGGAGTCTAATTGATTGAACATTTGACAGATATTCAGTATAAAACTCAACCGCTTCTTCAACAATGTATCGTTCGGAAATACAACCCTCCAGTCGACTTCTGTTTTTTACGTACCCTTTTAATATTTTCATATAACATTCAGCAGGGTACATCCATCTCATATAAGCTGGTCCGCACAATTGTGTCTCTTTCACAAGATGAACGACTAGATGAACCATTATGTCAAAAAAACAAGGGAGGAAAATACATTTCAAGATCACATAAAGTAACAACTATCTCTTTTTGCAATGTTGGTAAGATCGCGGGATCGATCACCTTACTGCAAATGCACCTGAAGAAAAAACACAGTTTAGTTATTGCGCTTCTTACTTTTTCTGGAAGAATAGAACGTATACCTATTGGTAGAAAATGTTCCATTATAACATGGCAATCATGCGTCTTTAAACTCTTTAACTTGAGGTCTTTCATGGACACAAGTCTTCTAATATCTGATGAGTAGACTTCTGAAACTTTAACTTCAGTGAGGAACTTACACAATGTTTTCTTTTCCTTTCTAGATAGAGTGTAAACAGCAAGTGGCAGATATGTTCGTCTTCCTTTCGTCACGGGTCCCAATTCAGTTCTCATTCCCATGTTTACCATGTCCTTCCTTATGTTAAGGCCATCCTTAGACTTTCCTTGTATATTGAGTAACGTACCTATAACACTGTCAAATACATTTTTTTCAATGTGCATAACATCGAGGAAATGTCTTTCGTACAACGAATTCTAATATGGAAGTTCAAAAAACATTGACCTCTTCTTCCACCCACCCTTGACAAGTAAATGTGCAAAAGGCTTGCCAAACTGAGTGCTCACATCTTTCACCTTTTCAAAAATTTGATCACTTGTCAAAAAAGGCGGGGTTGTATGTTGTTCGGCCTTTCCATTGAATGATTTTTTCCACCCACAGTAGTGATGATTAGAATTTAAGAGTCTACGATGACCGAGAAAGACATTCTTTTGACAAAGATCTAATCGTGTCGTATCGGTTTCATATTCACAAATAGGACACGCTTTTTGACCTTCCAAACAACATCGCCCTCAAGTTGAAACTTTCTTTCCTATACCCATCGTAAACCTTCACACCGTTCTTTCATAAAAAATTTAAATCTTCGACTAAGGGTACCAAGTATAGGCTTCATACATAGCCACGGAGGTAGGTTATAAATCATAAGAATCATAGGCCAAGTGCTATGCGAGATAATTTGAATACCATGCGGGTTCATTCCATCAGTTGACAATGACAAGCGAAGGTTTCTTGCTTCTTTTCCAAATTTAGGATAATCATTATCAACTTTCTTCCACTGTGGTGAGTCTGCCGGATGTCGCAACTTTCAATCAATAATTCTTTCATCTGCATGCCAAGTCAAGTGTCTTGAATCAGTTTCACTACGATACATGCGTCTAAATCTCGGAATTATAGGAAAATACCGTAAGACTTTTGTCGGAGACAATTTTTCTTATATCGAGGGTCACCGCATTTAGGAAACTCATTCAACGCTGCATACTCATTTCGAAACAAAACGCAATCCTTTGGACATGCATGTATCTTATCATAGCTCATGCCAATAGAGGACAACATCTTTTTGGCCTCATACGTTCAATTGGGAAGAACATTATCCTCTGGTAGCATATCTTTCATAAGGGCTAATAACTTTGTGAAACTTTTATCCGACCATCCATTGTCCGCCTTTAAGTTGTACAACTTTAACAGCGCAGACAATCTTGTGAATTTTGTACAACCATCATACAACGGTTTCTCCGCATCGCTTACCAACCTCATGAACATTTTGGGACAATCCTCAAGATCTTCTTCAAGCGCTTCTGCAATCTCTTCGACTCGATCATAATCGTATGTGTCTGTGCAATCGTCACCATGCAAATTCCAACATGTATAACTTCTATCAATTCCAGACCGTAGTAAATGTGATGCCAACTGATCCCCGTCAACCTGACCCTCATAACAGCAACCCAAGCAAGGACACATCATTCGAATCGGGTCTTCAGCGTGCACAACCGCAAACTTAACGAATTCCCATACCCCTTTCTCGTACTCTTTCGACAATCGGTTTGAATGCATCCATGTCTTATCCATGTCTTAATTAAGCTAAACAAAAACAACTAATTATTAAGGCACAAAACGGTATAATGCGTTTCTGTCAAAACCAGTAATAAAACGCAACATATTCACACAATTTCAGACAAATTCATCACAATACCAGTATTTTGAGAAAGAAATTTACCTCGGATTTTACCGAACTCAAGAAAACACAGAGAATGAGCGTTGTACGTCTAACTAGGCCGGAAAACGCTGCTAATTCAAAGGAAAGAAAACTTATATTATAAAAATTTTCATTCAATACAAACCGAATCAACCACTAATTACAAATGATTCATAAGTAGAGAAGTAAGCAACTGATTAAAGTGGAAACGATCCATCATAGCAGTTCATTCAAAGCACAACTAATTACTTTGGCAAGAGAGAACAATTAATTACCTGAATAGACGTAAGCAACTTCTAGACCCACACAATGTAAGATTCTTGAAAACGATCAAATTTTCACTCTTCACAACTAACCCCTATAGAAAATTCGCAAAGCTAGAAAACACCAAGACAAAATCACCTTTAAAAGTGACATAAACAACAAGACAAAATCAATATCGATACGCAAGTATGAACAAACTCATGTTGTTTAAATTAAATTCAAAGAATGAACAAAACAAGAATTGAAATGAGGTTTTATCATGCTACTAAAATCCAGACAGCCATGTACCTAGACTTTGCATATTTAGTAAAAACTTTTTATTCTAATGGAGCATTTAGGAATGAAAACTTTAAGTATTTCTAAAGTGAAGATTGTTTTTGAGACATAATCTGTAACTATAAAAATGTAAAAAGAGGAGTATATAAAAGGATTATACTATATATTTTGTGGTATATTCAATCATGAAACCTTAATTTTTGCCTAGTAATTTCTTTTATAAGCCAACTATTAGTTTTAACTATGATCTAGACAGAACATGAAGCATTATTAATGCATTCTTCATATTTTCATGAATCAGACTATAGTCTTATTGATGCATTCTTCACATTTTTCATGTTTCAGAACATGATTCTTCCACAAAATAATAAATATAAGGAAAAATATGTAAAAAAAATCTTAATCATAAATTCATTGACTAAGCCTCCTAACAGGAAGTGCAGGTGCAACATTAGTAGGATTATCCATATGTATAACTATTTTTTGTTTCAAGTACAAGTAAAAAAAGAATAACAAAGAAATTGAAGCGTTCTTAAAAACCCATGATGCCTTTAGTATTAGAAGATACAAATTTTCACACATAAAGAAAATGACCAGCAACTTTAAAGAAATCACAAAATCTTTTTAACATTCACGTTCACTAATTTGCACCCAACCTTTCTTTGTGGTGCGAATTCTGTCTTTGGGATGAGTTAGGATTTTGTCTTTGTGGTCATAAAAAATGCCTAAATTTCCAGCACAGATTTTTGTTCAACAAATCTCCAACACAAAACCCTAAAACTACAACAGACCCATTCATTAATACAGAAAATTCTTATTCAAGAATGAAAAAGTTGAAACATGACTTTCTCTAGGGTTTATTATTGGAATAAAATTAACTAACCTTCACAAAGAGAAACTGGTTGATAGAACGGCAGCGACGGCGGTGAGCAGACGTTGCGTGGTGGTTGGCGCTGTGGAGGTTGGCGGCGGCGAGCAGACGTTGCGTGGTGGTCGGCCCTGTGGAGGTTAGCGCTGTAGCGTTTGTTAGTGAGAACAGTGAGGGCAAGAAGAACGATGGAGAATAATGAAAGACAAAACGCGTTTGTTTTAATTTATTTTAAAAAATTTAATTTTAAAATGAGCTACGCCAACGCTTTTCAAAAGCGCTTTCATAGGTGCCCTATACCCGCGCTTTCTCCCTAAAAGCGCTTTCGTACCCTATACTATACCAGTGCTTTTAAAAGCGCTTTCATATCTACCCCTATAGCAGCGCTTTTATAAAGCGCTTTTTTAAGGTGTCCTATACCAGCGCTTTTAGAAAGCACTTTCGTAGACACCCCCTATACCAACGGTTTTTTAGCGCTTTTTTCCCTTGTCTTTTAGGTTTGTTTTTAGCGAAACCTATAGCAGCACTTTTCCCAAAAGCGCTTTCGTAGCTGTGCTGCCAAAAGACAAATTTGGCGTAGTGAATATTGAAAAGAAAAAAGAAGTAAAAAAACCAAGTGTGTGATCGTGGAAGATAGTGGATTTTTTTTGGATGAAGAAATAGGGTGGATAGGAGCCCTATTTATAAATTTGAAAATTAGTTCAAAACGCCAAAAGAGGAAATCAACCAACCTAAAAAGCCCAAAGTTTGATATTTTGAAAGAGAATTTCTATAAAGACTCCCCCTCTCTTCTTGGTCACCCTTGCTGAAATTCCCCAAATTCCCCTTTAATTTGGAAATGCACTTCCGAAGTTGGAAAAAAGAGTGATTTCGGAAGTACATTTTCGAAATCACATTTTTTTAACGTAAAAAAAATTTCGAAATGCATTTTCGAAATAATGCGAGTTTGGCTGTTTAAACAAAACAGCCTCCCCCCATTTCCCTTTACCCTAAATCTTTCAAACTTTCCAAATTTCTTCTCAACCATTTTCAAAACCACCAAAGACAAATTCAAAGACCATTAAAGGCTACTCCAAAGGCTCTTAAACTACTTCTAAAGCACCTCCAACAACATCTCAAATTTGTAAGTTTTCAAAACTTTCAATTTAGAATTTAAATTGATATTAGGGGTGTTAGAAATTAGTATAATGTAGTACATTTTAGTTATTATATGTCACTGGATGTGTTAGGGGGGTTAGAAGTAGTAAAAATTTCATTTTGATGCATTAGGGCAAGGATTTGAAGTTCTGCAAAAATGGAGTTCGCAGGGGGCTTGTGTAAAGGAAGAATTTGAAGAGGTTCTATCATCAACCGGATGTGGGGATGGTATTACCAAGGTTGCGATTGGAATGAGAAATAGTGTGAAAATATATGAATCATCAATGTTATGAGATTTAAGGAAAAACTAGGGATTTATGAATGTGGTTGAAGTCCCACACATGGATAAAGACTTCAATTGGAACGAGAAGAATTGTAATGTGCTTGGGATATTATCATTTTTGAGTTGGAGGATGGTTAAATTTTGTATGATGCTAAGTGAGTGCGAAATAAACTATGCAATATGTTGAGCGTTGGTGCCTCATTGACAAGATCGAACGAGAGGAAAATTATGGAAGGAATTATAAACCTCAAAGGAGATTATCGAATTATGGTGCTTCGGTAACTTGAGTGCAATTTGTAAAGGAATGCTATTATAGTTTGGTAACGATGGTTTATACTCTGTTATGGTTGTCGATTGTCTATTGACAAATTGAGGAACTAATCATTCTTAATCTCTTGTTGATAGTATACGAGATCGTATTTGACGTGATAGACTTGTCTTGCTATCTTAATAGTGTGTAAAGTGATTGATGTTATATCGCGAGGATAGTCGCTCACCAGTTTGTGTGAATTAATCGAGAAGTGGCTAGGGGAGAGTTGAGACGTATTGAACAATTCGGAGTAGAAGGTATATATGCGAGCTAACGTTGCATAGTGGAAGATTGGGAATATCAAAGTGAACAACGATTTTATGGTGGATGTTAAAGAAAGCCCGAAACTAGATTGAAACTTGTAAACCAGATAGTTGAAGGAGATTTAATGAGGACGATGACTTAAGATGGACGATCAGGGTTGTGTAGATGGAGTGTGATGTGGCGCAATTGCTATGCGTACGACTTGTTAGCGTTGAAGAATTAAAATATCAGAAGCCTATGGGAATGATATTTCTTGATCTACATGTTTGATTTGTTGGATTGTTTATATAAGGATGTTGTGTCAGGGCACTATGGTTTCTATTAAATAATTGCTAATTTTGTAAGAATATTATTGTGGTTGTTGGTTGAAGGTGAGTTGTGTGTATATTTGTTGAGTTACACTGTCAAGTTGATGTTATATTTATTTTGTTACCGTTGTCGTGATGTTGTTGTTGATTTCCGTAAATAATGAATAATACTCCATAATATGACGAAGTTAATTATGTTGGTTATATTGATGTCACTATAATGGTAATATGAAGATGTGAATAGAGTTGTTGATATTTTATCGATAATTGACATCCATATATATATATATATATATATATATATATATATATATATATATATATATATATATGTGTGAATGAAATTGTGTATGTGTCTTGGTGTTGAAAATGTTGTTAAGATGATAATGTGATGTTGCATATCCAAGTATAAGTGTGTTGTTGTTACTACTTTAACATTTATGTCGCGAAGGTGTTAACTATTTAGCATGTGTGTATTTAATTGAGATCGTGTTGATCTACTGTTATGTCTGGGAAGTAGTGATCGAAATGTTGTCAAATGCAACTTGGGGGTCAGAGAGTTAGATGTGAAATTCGCGTTAAGAATGGTAATATCAAGTGGATTTTCGAGGACGAAAATATTCTAAGTGGGGGAAAGTTGTAGCGCCAGTTAATTTAATTAAATGTTTTTGAATTATTTGTTGAAATGTTGTGCTATGTTAGTATAAGCTGCTAGGTTACTATTAGTTGGTTAATTAGTTGATAAATATTGGTAATAACATTAGAATATTAATAAGATTAATTGTTGGGCCAATTTTGGCGGTAGAATGCAGTAAAGGTGGGGTGTGTTGTTAAGCCCACTAAAAATAATAAAAATGGTGAAGTTTAGGTTAATTAAAAATTAGGTTAGTTAGAAAGAGGAAGAGGAAGAATTGGAGAATGGATTCGTAAGAAAGTTGGAGAGAAAGAGGAAAAAGAGGCAAAGTCTAGAAGTTAGGGCAAAGCTAAATTCGATCGTACAATTGTAGAGCGACCTTCAATCCAAGGTAAGGGTGGGGTTCTGACTCTATAATGGGGTTCATGATAGATACTATGTAGGGAATGGGTCTGTATAATTGTTGTTTTGTGTATAATTGCTACTGTGGAATATGCCGAATCTCTGTTAGTTTCCCCTATCGGATTATTATAATGGTGTTAGTTGTTGTTTCTGGAAATAGTGTTGGCAGTGTCATGAATTTTTGATGCCGTTATAGTATTACAAAACTGATAATCCTAGCTGTTGGAAATAATTTAAGATATTATAATTGAGTTATTACTGTAATGTGATTCTATGTTGTTTTGGTTGAGGTTAATAAAACGAGTAGGAATTTACGAGTCGAAGGAAGTCTGAAGTCTGGAAATTAAAAGAATTGGTGCGTCGCAGGCACCATAGGAATTAGGTGGCGACTACCACCATAAAAGAGAAGTAGGGGCAGGTGCCACCCTTAATATAAAACAAACTGGTGGGGGCCATTATATAGGGAAGGGGCAGCTGCCCCTATGTGATAAAGAGGAAGGGGCGCCCACCTCTTAGATGATAAAGAGAGAGTGGTGCTATTCACTAGGTAGTGTGGTGAGTGCTCCCAGGTAGTGTGGTGAGTGCCCTCATCTTCTTAGTGCTTTTGTTGTTCCTATTAGTATTAATATTAATTCATGTACATGTAGTAGTTATTAGAAATCATTTCCTAATTAAATTAGAGTGATAATTAATTATGGTGATATATAATGATGGAAGTACATGTAGTTGATGGAAAATAATTTGGCAACATTAGCAGGAGATAACTAGAAGAAAAATGTGACACTAAGTAATACAATAACATTCATAGATTTTCAAATTGAGTGATTAGAAGCTGGAGTCTTGACATCTTCACTTTGGATGTGCCTTCGTGAGCAGTTTTAAGAATTTCCCATGCATCCTTGGCTACTTCACATGTGTTCACCAACTTGAAGATGTTCTTGTCAATTCCATTGAAGATGACATTTAGGGCTTTAGAATTTCCAAGAGCTAGTTCATCCTCTTCTTTGTCCCAGTCATCTTCAGGCTTTAGCTCAATAGTGGGTAGTTTATCTGCTCCCACAACAGCAGGATGCTTCTATCCTTTCAAAACTGCCTTCCAAGCCTTGTTGTCTATGGATTTCAGGAAGACCACCAAACAAGGTTTCTAGTAGTCATAATTGCTTCCATCCAGAACAGGTGGTCTGTTCAAAAATCCTCCTTCATTGTCCATCGTACCAGAATGTAACTTCCCTAGATCTCACCCAGATGCAAAGCAAGATGTCTGCTCTGATACCAATTGAAATTCTGGTATCAGATATGTGATGTCGAATGAGATGTCACGACACAAATATCTTTTTATAAAGTTTATGGAACAAGATTGTAGTAGTAATGAAAAATAGTGCAGAAAGGTAAAAGACACAAGGAATTGTTTACCCAGTTCGGTGACAAACACACCTACTTTGGGTGCTACCAAGCCAGGGATGAAATCAATATACGATAGTATCAATTTGAAGTTTAGCTCCCCCGTTTACAACTTCTCACTTAATCACTACCCTTCCTATGACTTCTACCTAAGACTCACCTAGGTATGAGGCACTCCTCAAATCCCCACAGTCACAAGCCGTGACAAACATCACAAATAATTAAAAGTAGAAGACACTCTTCCAAGACACACAATTCTCAATACTTAAAAGCTTATGAGAACTGACACTACTCTCCTTACTTAACAACTTCGGAGATTAAACAACATTCAACACCTACAGGTTTGTGAATGAGCACACATGGAACTTACAACACAACTAAAATAAGGATTCCTAGAACCCTAAAAATAAAATTGTCAGTTCCACTCAAAACTAGGTTTAGGCTAGTCTATTTAAAGAATTATTATTGAATGAATTGGGCCTAAAACCGCAGCAAGGAGGCTGCACAAAGTCTGTTGCTTGATCTCCAAGAAAATAGGTTTTCAATCCAATCTTTCCTAAATTGTCTCCAATTATAGAGATTGTGAAAACCAACAAATATCTCCGATTGAATTGATCTTGGATACACAAAATCTAACTGAATATTCCATAATATTTCGTAGCTAATAAAATAGCTGATATACTTGACAAATCAGCTCCAACAAACACGCTCCAGAATACACGATGTCATACTTGTCATGTTGTGACATCTTGTTCATCATGTTGAAAACTGTATGAAATGACATTTTATTTAACATGTTTCAGCTTGGTTGGTTTTACCAAAATGCATGCCAATCTTAGAGAAACTACACTAACAATAAGACTTCAATAGAACTTCTAACACTATTTGTTCCACCATTTTGAGTACGTTTCACAATTGCTACTCCTTTCTTGACTGTCCTTGTAATATAAACAGAAAAAGTAGAGACAATAACAGATATCATAGGAGAAATCATAGCCGTCCAAGAGAGATTATTTTTCTTCTTAGCAATATACTTTGTTGTAAGAAAGAAATCCAAGAATGATACTCCTATTACTATTTTAGGCCAATTTCAGCCGTGGTGGGTTGCATCAAAAACCGATCTAATGACATAAATAATATCAGTTTTCTTAATGAAATCTTTTATGCCAAGAAAACCTTTAAGTTGTTGGAGTGCAATACTAACGACAGCTCCCGCCATGAATTTTCCATGTGAGTAACTTTTGGAAAAAAAGTCGCAATAAATGCGAGACACAAATATTCATGACTTTTGAAGTCACTAATCTCATCTGTTAGCAAGGTGCCTAGCAAGAAAGACATAATAACTACTGGTCCTATTGTAATATCACTTGAACTTTCCATGAAAGCATACACAAGAGGAGCAACAAAACTTGTATCTGGATTCATGGATTTTTTAGGATCAATCTCGGCAAAGAGGTTTCCTAGTTGTGCAATAGCCACTTGCAAAGTCTTGCTATTGGTAAAAATGATGGCGAAGTAGTCCTTAGTTAGAAAAATAAAACACATGAAGAATATTCCCATGAAAAGAGATTGAGTGACTGTCACATAGATGGAGTATTTAGCACCTCTTGGATGTCGAAGTCCAATGGAGATCACGTCTTCCTGTCCATTGTAATTCATGTATATAGAGATGGAGGTTTAGCGGAGGAAAAATTTGAGATTAAGCCATTAATTAACTTAATTCGTAAAAAGCAAGAGTCGCCACTGAACTTTATTATTTCTAAAAGAGGAAAGGGAAAAAATCGATAAAACCCACAAATAAAAACTCAGGAAGGGGGTTGGTTATGCAAAGGGAAGGTGTTAACACCCCTCACATCTGTGGTACTCCACAAGAACCTTTTGAAAATATGTGTTATGTTAAAACCATTTTTGTTTGCTAAAGAATAAAGAAAATAAAAAAAAAGAAAAGAAATATCATTTACAAAAGTTTGCTCGGCAAGACATAACATCTTGTGCCTACATACCTCCTCTATGCAATGGAGAAGTCAGAGCATTTGTAGTTTTTCTCCAAGGTTTTGGAAAAGGTTTTTTATTGAAAACAGTTTTAAAGTAAAAGAGAGTGCAATTGCACCAAAGAGTTTTAAAAGAAGTCACTCGACAAAAGTCTAGGTTTTATTATGAAAAGAGTTTTCAAAATAGGTTGATGGCGATGCACGAAGAAAGTTTCAAAGAATTGGTTGGGGCTTGGTATATGGACCAAGTAATGTGGCGGTGAACAATTTATTTTAAAAAGAAGATGAAAGAAGTAAATGAAACATACACGCTCATACAGGTAAAATCCATACAAACAAGCATAAACGTTCAAACATAAAGGAATGAACATGAAAGGGATAAAATAAGAGTGTACTTGAACTAGTCAAAGACTAGCCTCTAAACGACCAACTAGAACGATTGACCGAGTAGGTCTCATTGTAGCACTCCCAGGGAGCAAGTGGTGCAAGTGTGCATTGTGTAAGTACGGTTGACGGCGATGCGTGAAGTGCAATCGACTTATGGTAGAAAACGGCTAAGAACCTAATATTCTTTATTTTGAAGAAACGGTTAAAGCATGCAAGAAATAATAAAATAAACTGATAAAGGAAAACAGTAAAATTATTAGAAGGCTTCGGGGATGGGGATTACAAACATATCAAATGGGGATGAAATTAAACTATGAATTATTACAAACCCAAATGGAAATTAAAGCAAAAAATAATAAGAATAATATATACACGAATTAACAAGAGCTTATAAATGTCCATAAATCCAAGAGCCTCAATATATAAAATGATGCATAAATGATAAAAAATAATAACAAATATTAATCAAGATTAACTAAAGAATACTAAAAGAAAATTAAAATTAATGACATGTTTTTGTGTTTTTTAATATGGAAGATAAAACCTAATTCTAATTTTTTTAAATCATTAATAAAAATTAAAATAAAAAATATTAAACATTAGAAATGAGAACAATAAAATGGACTTCATAAAACAGTTAAAGGAGGTGCAAATATAAAGAGGGCGTTGGACCTTGCATCAGGCAGGCCTAAAGAGAAAGTAAATCTGCCCCCAGAAGGGGGTGTGTACAGTCAACATGGGTGTGTATGGCAATAAAAATTCGATGGGACATAGAAGATTCGGCCCAAAGCAAATGTTATCAACCAATAAAAAGAAAAGAAAAAGTGGAACAACGCAAGGGTGTATATAGTAAACCGTATCTAGGTAATTGGGTTAAAAGCCCAACTAAATTTGAATCAAAGTGTTGCACCCTCAAATTTTCCCTCACATATTCAAGACAATTTGTCTCAATACATCTCCTCAAGCTCATAGGGTCACTAATTGTTCAAGAATATACTAGAATTTGGCATACACACCCTCCTTCTAAGCAATAGGCCTCCAATTAGGGTTTTGGTTCCCTTAAGGAAATGAAACTTCCAAGGCCTCAAGTGGACTTCATAGTACCTCATATGTATCAAAGTATCTCCCTTCCAAGTCTCAAGACTCACAGTGCAAGATTGCCCAGTCAATTGCTCAAATGGTCAACAATCGATTGTATTAGACCTAAAAGTCAACTATGGTCAATGTAATATCAAACTTCAAGATTTTTGGTCAACATCAAGGATTTGAGGTCAAATTCATCATTTGATCAAGGGTTGATCATGATTCCTCAAGGAAATCTCAAAGAACATCAAAAGTCAGAGTTACTAAATTAGGGTTTTTAGGCAAAAGTCACCTGAACTTTGACCAGACATAACTTTCACATGCTTCATCAGAAATTCCACAACCAAAGCTCATCTTGAAGGAAATTCAATCCCCTAGAGCCTTATCTCCTTAAAAGAAAGGCCACATACTTCATTTGAGAGATATAGACCAAAACATTACAGGTCATTTTGAAAGTTAACAAAAACACTTCTTTTGTCAAAGCAATTTACATGAAGGTAAAAGCTCCAAATGAACAAGTAACCACCAAGAGGTTGTAGTAGACATTAAGGTTTTTCTAAAAACTCCAAGAACACCTTAATATGATAAGAATTGATCAAGATATGAGTGATGCAAGTTGAGCTATTTTCAAGAAGTGCATGAAACCCTAATTGAGCAAAACTTGGATTTTGGACTAATGGGCCTAAGATTTGGACTTAATGAAGGAGTGAAAAACACTTAGAAAGGGGGGATTGAATAAGGGTTGTTTCTTTTTTGGCAAATAAAAATAATGAACACAATTATTTTTATCTTGGTTCGTTTGAACTCAAACTACCTCCAGTCCACCCTCATAGGTGATTTACCTCCACTGAGGATTTAATCCACTAATAAAAAATTATTACAATGGTTCTCCATTTAGATTAACCTCTAAGTCTTCTTGAGTCTACAGATCACAACTTGATCACTCAAGGAATTTTGGTTCACAAATATATAATCAAGTGCAAGAGATTAATGTTGCTTCTAATAAAGCTATAATTACCAAGTGATTTTTCTCTTAAGATTAAAATCTAAATCTCATTAAGTATAAAAAAATATTTGGACTTGAAGATGAAGATTTCTTCTTTGTTCTTGAGCTTTTAGCGTGAGAAAGGTTCAGAGTCAGATGATGAGAATATGAAAAAAAGAACATAAGCTTTCTAACATTTTTCCTTGCTGACATCTTCCTTTTATAGGCATGAGAATATGACTGTTGAACAACTCTACATTTAATGCTTTGCGTGTACAGTACAACGTTGCATTTAATGTTTCACACTTTTGTCAACTACCTTGAGCCTTGCATTAACTTCTATTTCTGACTTTACTTTTTGTAGCCATACTTCCAACGTTTGTTTTTTCAGACACACAGACTAGACTTTCTAGCTTTTCATCATTTGCTTCTGTCCTGGATTCAGACTTTGCAAAGTCTCTTTGAATATTAGAGTTTTCAGCGTTTGGTGCAGTGTTAGAACTTCAGCGCTTCAGCCTTTGGAAGTTCGTCAAAGCGTGATACCTTTAGAGCTTCAGAACTTGCTTCTGCTTGTCATGATCTGAAAACTTCAAGGACATCTTCTGATGTCTTCAAGATCATGTTCTGATGTGGCCATCCATAACATCTGGGTCAGAGCATCTGAAAGCTAATGTAGTGCATACTCTTTTGTACTTTTCCTGAAATGGAAAACGCAATTTATTAGAGTACCACATTGTCTTATACAAAATTCATTCCTAATGTTATCATCAAAACTAGAAAATATGATCAGAACATTTCATGTTCTAACACTTCAAACACATCCATGACCTAAATAAGGACCTATAAATCAATCCATTTATTTTTATAACCATTACTTATTTTATTTGGATTTTATCATTTAAAAACTAAATAAATTAAGTAAAATATAAAAATAAATGAATCAATTCTTATGGCTTGGATTTTAATCATTTAAAGTCCCAAATAACATCATAAGAGAGTCAAAAACTCGTTGGCACATGATTATGGAGAGATTGACCAAATTTAGAAAGATTTAACACATAATTCAATCAAATTTCAATCACACCAATTACATGAGGTCCAAGCCCATTGTTTCCCTAAAAGCTTCCCTTATAAATACTCATCACCTTCAGCATCAAAGGGGAGGGAGAAAGAGAAATAGAATAGGGTTTCTAAGAGAAAGAACTTTCGAGAAAACTAGGGCACGTGTGAATTTTTGTTCCATTCAACTGGGTGTTCCATTCAACTCCCGAGGGATCATACAGTATGTCCAGGTAGTTTATAACATTCAATCATACCTGTAATTCGCATACCTGTTAGCTGAAGATTTCGTTTTGTAGTATTTATCCTTCGAAGAAGTAGAAAATCGAAGGAAAGATGGTTACTGATGGCCATCCCTTAAAAATAAAAGAATGACTACTGATGGTCATGCTTCGAGAGTAAAGATTTCTAAGTTCGCTATGAAGATAATGAATACTGAAAGCTAGTGAAAAGTATGTGTCTTCGGGGACTTAGACAAATTTATAAATATATTCAAGTATTACTACTTAGCGTGTTTTTTTTTCGTAGTGTTTGTTTAATACACTGCCACGCGTCGAAGACAGACTCAGGCGGGAAGATTTGAAATTCGAAGACGGTTTCGTAACTGTCCAAGTAACAGATGGCATCGCTAGAAGTTCTTATGAGAAACGTGGCAGCAGATTAGTATAGGACCGTTAAGGTCGAAACTAGTATAAATAGGAGTCTTAATGTTAGGATTCTGTGTGTTCATTTTGTACAAATCACTCACATATTTACTCAAGTATCAAGCGTTAAGAGAAAGAGTTCGCTGAGAAAATGTACGTATGACACCACCATTTTAATACATGTGTATTATCTTTTGTTTTTAAATATCTTCCAGAATTACTGCATTTCGTTTACTTCTTGCCATTTACATTTCTGTATCTTTACTTTAATGTCATTTACTTTCGAGTTACTTTCATGTTATTTACTTTCAAAGTCTTTAACATTTCTGCAGTTTAAGATTCTTTACGTTTCAATAGTCCTTTTAATTTTCTATGTTATGTTACTTATCTTTTCGCTGAAGTCACATTTATATGTAACAAAGTGATTGTCAAGACTATTTGTTCTTTAATCGAACAACGCTTATTGAAGAAGACAAATAATGAATATGGTTCGAATGAACGTTGATGACAATCTTCTTGACTATGTGTCCTAGGATCAATCTAGTCGATCCTGCGAGTAACCAAATCATATTTATTATAGTTTGGAAGACTAGCGGTTGTTTACCGGAAATCACCGTAAACAAATTGGCACGCCCAGTGGGACCGTGTCAAGCAGATTGTTTTAATCAATTGCTTTATTTTTGTCTAGACAATATCAAGATCTTGTATGAACCTTAGGAACGGTAAATTAAAGAACAGTGCACAACCGATTCCCAAACGAAGGTACAACAGGAAAATGGTCGTTACGGCCAGTGCAGGGGGTGATCGAGATCCCCCACAAGGTTCAGGATCAGGAGCGGCAAATTCGACTTCTACTCAAGGAACACGAGATGCAACGGGTCCAAATGGATCGAGACCTGCAGATAATTCCCAGGCTTTGCCTGGAAATAATACAGGGCTTTCAGGGACTATTCCAGTTTCAGTGTCGACAACCGCACCCTCATCCACAAGCGCAGAGGACATATTGTTTGCCTCGACAAATGCTGCAAATAATTTGCCTGGTCAAGGCACGAATTCTACTTTCGAATGGAGACCAAATAGTTCATATGGAATGCCATACCCATATGGAACAGGCGTACGAGGGGCAGGATCTATATATGCCCCAACTAACAATGCGACATTTTCACCGAATGTTAGTTCAGTGGGTCGAAGTGCACATAACACTGGTTTTTCTACCCAGGTGCCTCACTTTACCACAAATAACCAAGCAGCATTTCGATAAGAAATTGATGCAAGCAACCATGATATGGTAGGGGTTTTGGCCAGAGAATTGACTTCAGTTTTAAGCCCACTAATGGCAAATGTTACTACTACAAATAGAGAAAACATGGAGACTTTCCAAAAGATATCATCTCAAATGAATCGAATGGCAGAATTCATGGGAATAACACCACCTAAAATGAATCTAGGACAGCCACTAGGGATGTAGGCCCCTCACGAAGAACAGAGATGTTCGAAGGAACTCCAATAATTAACTTAGAAGCTTCAAATCAAAGAGCCGTCCCCGTTCGACAAGAAACGGAGGAGGAGCGACCCAGATTAAGGATTGTGGGTAGGAACGAACACCCAGATGAGGTTGTTCAAAGAGTCAGAAGAGAAAATCTGGCTACAGAAAATAACTTAACTGCCATGATAGAAAGGGTTATGGCCAATAATGGCCTTAGTACTGGACTTAGACGTCCAAACTATACATCCCCTATATCAGATTATATCATGCAGACAAAATTGCCTAGGGGCACTAAGGTACCCAAATTTACAAAATTTTCAGGCGAAACTAATGAGTCAACGGTGGAACATATTGCTAGATATTTGACAGAAGCAGGAGACTTATCGGGAAACGAGGATTTAAGGATCAAATATTTCCCTAGTTCGCTGACAAAAAATGCCTTCATTTGGTTTACTACTTTGCCACCAAATTCGATAGATGCATGGGCATACTTGGAAAGGCTTTTCCATGAGCAATTCTACATGGGTCAAACTAAGATAAGTTTGAAAGAATTGGCCAGTGTTAAAAGAAAATTCACAGAAACAATTGATGATTATTTAAATAGGTTCCGTTTGTTGAAATCAAGGTGTTTTACAACAGTCCCAGAGCATGAACTTGTTGAAATGGCTGCAGGTGGTCTAGATTATTCAATAAGAAAGAAACTAGATACCCAATACCTTAGGGACATGGCCCAATTAGCAGACAGGGTTCGACAAGTCGAACGACTGAAGGCAGAAAAAGTTAGGGCGAATAAAAGTTATAAGAAAGAGAGAGTAGCGTACGTCGAAGCCGAGGACGCTAATGATGAGTCTTTCAATGACTCGTATAGCCCTGAAGAAGTCGAAATAGACTTAGCTGAATTGAAAGAAGCGCCACCTTACGCCTGCAAATTGCTAAATCCTGCCAATGGAAAAAACCCAGTAGAAAACGATAAGAATGATAGGTTCCCTAAGAAAACTTATACATTCGACATTACCAAGTGTGATGAAATATTTGATTTATTGGTAAAAGATGGCCAAATGATACTACCTCCAAATTCAAAAATTCCTCCGTTGGAACAACGGAAGAAAAGAGGTTTTTGTAAATATCATGGGTTTTTAGGCCATAAAACTTCTCAATGTTTTCTTTTCAGGGATCTAATTCAAAATGCTCTCAATGATGGAAGGTTGAAGTTTGCTGACAAGACCAAGAGTCATATGAGGGTCGATACCAATCCCCTAAACATTGATGACGCTAGCCTCTGCGAGGTAGAAGATATCAACATGGTGGAGGCCTCTGAAGTTGAAGTTGTGGAGACTAAAGCAATGTTCAATGGAAAGCAGGCTACTGAAAGCCTAAAAGGTGAAATAGTCTTCAACGCTGTTGTTGAAGAATCTTCCAAGACAGAAATAACTGAAGCATCGAAGGAAGAAAACAGTGAGGCCACTGAAGACCTCAGGATGAAACTCCAGAAAATCCAGATCTCTGAAGTTCCTCCAGCAGCGGTTAACATGGTCAGCGCCAGACGACCAGTGTCTGAATTTGGCGAACTAGAGACATGGCTGACGAGGCATAATGGGGGCATCGAAGTTCCTCCAAGAACCGAAAGCCTCAAAGAATATCTCTGGAATTGCCACGAGAGAAATGGTGGTAAGCAATGGATGTGTCCAAGGTGTTCGATCATGCTGAATCGAAGGGTCGAAGCCAACTTCGAAAGGGTTCGACGCGAAAGGTGGGAACACCCAGGAAGAGAGCCAAATCCCCTACTACAACTGTACCCAAAGATGGAGGAAAGCTTGGTAGGATTTTTGGTCAGATGCCACAAAGAAAACACTGAAGTTGCTCTCTGCCCAAGATGTGGGGCAGTCTATGACGAAATGCTAGCACGGTCATTCGAACGTGTGTATTGCTACATAAGTCAAGAAACTCAGGGGTTGCGTCCTAACCTGTACGGTTTCGACATATGGACTCCAACAAAGAGGCCTGATAGCCCACACCCCAGAACTCGAAGGGTAACTTTCAGAATCCCTGCAGATGCGCCAAGGGATAGGTAGGTGCAAGCTGATGCAAGAACCAACAAATGGCGGAGTTGGGACCAAGGTGGTAGAACTGCAATGGCATATAGGAAACAATTTCAAAGACCAAATCGAGAGGCGTATCGATTGGAGAATTATAAAGGAAAAAATCCTATGTCTCGGTCCCAGTGGAGAAGGCATCAAAGAATAAAAAAGGCTCAGAAGGAATACAGGCCAAGAGAAGCTGGAGAATCTAGTAGCAACCAAGTCCCATACCAGGGGGCAAAGTCAAACAAACCTCCGGTGGAACGCAGATTATTCGAAGCTGAAAAACTCTTGGATGAAGAAGAAAAGATGCGTTCAAATTCTTGGAAAGAAGAGGATAGAATGACAAATGATTTTGATTCTGATGGAGTGTCATCTATAAACTTGAATTGCAATGTTGTTTCCGTACTCCCTCACGAGTTTAATCAGGAAACTGAAGTAGAAGACTGTGAAGAGGCTGATATCGAAGAAATGACAAAACACAAACCTGTGTGTTACTATGTGCTGAATAATGGTGCAGTAGAAGAACAGAATGCTTTCTTCGAAAGGCCTGATGAGGGTATGCGAAATCATTTGAAGCCACTCTATATCAGGGCTAAGATTGAGAACGTTGGCATTAATAAAGTCCTAGTTGATGGGGGAGCAGCAGTGAACCTAATGCCTCAATACATGCTAAAAAGAATTGGTATGTTCGATACGGATATAAGGCCACATAACATGGTTTTATCTAACTACGAAGGCAAAATAGGACAAACACTGGGAGTTGTTCAAGTCAATTTGACAGTAGGCTCAGTTACCAGGCCAACCATGTTCATGGTTATACCAGCAAAGGCAAACTACAACCTTTTGCTTGGTAGGGAATGGATTCATGGGGTAGCAGCTATGCCCTCAACAATGCATCAGAGGGTGACAATTTGGAGAGAAGATGGTATAGTGGAGAATATCGAAGGTGATCAGAGTTACTACATGGCTGAGGTCAACCAGGTGAACAAAACCAACTTCGACAGGAACCTGGCAAACATAGGCCCTTGTCATGCTGCAGAAGAGATGTATACCCCAAATAAAAATGCATTGTACTATTTAACTTTACACCCAAATGGATTCCAATGGGATAGAGAGATCATGGATGGTCCACCAGATACAGCACCATTGGAGAATTATCCGACAGTACGGCCAACAGGCTGGGACGATGACATTAATCATGTCTGAGTCTTCGTTCTTCGAAAAGATTTCGGCCTATGTGGCCGAGAACAAAAGGAAGGCGGCTCTCGAAGCCGAACTATCAGATACAAAGATAGATGCAGTTTTAACCAAAGAAGGAATAATAGAATTGGAGATACGTGCGAGTTTCGAACTCCCTGAACACACGGCTCCAGACGAAGAGATCATAAGAGAAGAACCAAACCAAAGGTTGGATGCAATATACGACGAGGAACCTTTGGGGTTCGAAAAAGACCCAATGGCGCCGAATATAAAGATGTTGGCCCAAGATCCACTTGAAGAAGTAAATCTTGGAGACAATGATCAAAAAAGGATAACATATATCAGCGCGAAACTAGAACCAGAATTGAAAGCAACGGTCATCAAAATGCTGAAAGAAAACAGAGATTGTTTTGCTTGGGACTATGATGAGATGCCTGGTCTAGGAAGGGATTTAGTCGAACTAAAATTACCAATAAAAGAAGGGAAGAAGCCCATAAAGCAAACTCCCAGAAGATTCGCGCCAGAGATTCACTCGAAGATTAAAGCAGAGGTCGAAAGACTCTTACGGTGCAAATTTATCCAAACTACAAGGTATGTTGAGTGGATTGCTAATATAGTACCTGTAATTAAAAAGAATGGCTCATTAAGAGTATGCATAGACTTTCGTGACCTTAATGCAGCTACTCCTAAAGACGAGTATCCCATGCCTATAGCAGAAATGCTAGTAGACTCAGCCGCAGGTTTTGAGTATTTGAGCATGTTGGATGGATATTCGGGATACAATCAAATTTTTATAGCAGAAGATGATGTATCCAAGACAGCATTTCGTTGCCTAGGGGCAATAGGCACTTACGAATGGGTTGTGATGCCTATTGGTTTGAAAAACGCTGGGGCAACTTATCAAAGAGCAATGAATTCTATATTTCATGAATTTATAGAAACATTCATGCAAGTGTATATAGATGACATTGTGGTAAAATCTACCTCGGGTATGAGTCATCTCGATCATCTGAGCCAATCATTCGAAAGAATAAGGAAATATGGCTTGAAGATGAACCCCGTTAAATGTGCTTTCTTTGTGCAGGCAGGTGATTTCTTGGGGTTCGTAATCCACAAAAAAGGGATAGAAATTAACCAGAACAAGACGAAAGCCATTAGGGAAACCAAGTCCCCATCCACGAAGAAAGAACTACAATCATTATTGGGCAAGATAAATTTCTTAAGGAGATTTATCTCTAACTTGAGTGGATGCACGCAAGCTTTCTCACCTCTACTTCGGCTTAAGCAAGGAAAATTCGAATGGCGTGCTGAACATCAAGAAGCTTTCGATCAGATAAAGCAATACTTGACTTGTCCACCAATTCTGTCTCCCCCAAATGGGAAGAAGCACATGCGCCTATACATTTCAGCATCAGATAAAACAATAGGCAGCATGCTTGCCCAGGAGGATGAGAATGGCATCGAGAGAGCCATTTATTACTTAAGTAGAGTACTCAATGATGCAGAGACTAGATATACTGATATAGAAAAACTCTGCCTTTGTTTGTATTTCTCCTGTATCAAACTTAAGTATTATATAAAGCCAGTTGATGTTTACGTTTCATCTCATTGTGATGTTATTAAACATATGTTATCTAAGCCAATACTACATAGTCGAATTGGCAAATGGGCTTTGGCCCTTACTGAGTATTCATTAATATTTCAGCCTCTCAAGGCAATGAAAGGTCAGATTGTATCAGACTTCATTGTCGACCATGCGGTGGTTGAGAATCATCAGCATTATGTGGACTTAAAACCTTGGAAGTTATACTTCGATGGTTCAACGCATAGAGAGGGTACTGGGGTTGGAATATTGATAATTTCTCCTGATGGAATTCCAACAAAGCTCAAGTTTAAAATCGAAGGTCCATTATGCTCCAACAATGAAGCTGAATACGAAGCATTAATTGCTGGACTTGAGGCTTTGTTAGAATTGGGGGCAACCAGAGTCGAAATTAAAGGAGACTCCGAATTGGTCATCAAACAATTGACAAAGGAGTACAAGTGTATCAAAGAGAGTTTGATCATGTATTTTGTCATCGCAAATAGGCTACTCAAGAAATTCGAATATGTGGAATTAAAACACGTATCAAGGGTGAATAACCAGGAAGCAAACGACTTGGCACAATTAGCTTCAGGATATAAAGTATCAAAAGAAAAATTGGAGGAATTGATTGAAGTAAGAGGAAGAGCAATGTTCACTAAACTTTCGCCAAGTGATCTAGAGAACTCACAATTGGGTTATGCCAACAAAGAACAATTCGAAGTACTAAGTATAGACTCGCTGGCAGACACAGATTGGAGGAGTCCAATTATTAGCTACCTAAAAAACCCTTCGACGGATACAGACAGGAGAATCAAGTATAGAGCATTGTCATATTTTTTGATGGGAAATGAATTATTCAAGAAAACTCCTGAAGGGGTATTGTTGAAATGCTTGGGTGAAGCAGAAGCATATTTGGCTCTGTCGAACGTACATAGTGGGGCATGTGGTGCACATCAAGCAGGGCACAAAATGAAATGGCTCTTGTTTCGTTATGGGATGTATTGGCCTTCGATGTTAAAGGATTGCATAGAGTTTGCGAAAGGGTGCCAAGAGTGCCAAGAACATGCAGGTATCCAACACGCTCCAGCAAACGAATTAAGTACGATAGTAAAACCATGGCCTTTCAGGGGATGGGCATTAGATTTGATTGGAGAAATTCACCCCAAGTCATCTAAAGGTCAAAGGTACATTTTGGTAGGAATAGACTATTTCACAAAATGGGTCGAAGCAATACCACTGGCAAATGTGGATCAAGAGGCTGTGATTGAGTTTATTCAGAAACACATTATATATAGGTTTGGAATCCCAGAAAGTATAACAACTGATCAGGGATCAGTCTTTACTGGACGAAAAATGCAAGACTTTTCCAGAGAAATAGGTTTCAAGTTATTTACTTCTACACCTTATTACGCCCAAGCAAATGGACAGGTTGAAGCAGCAAACAAAATAATAATTGGCCTTATTAAGAAACATGTGGGAAAGAAACCTAAGAATTGGCATAAGACTTTAGATCAAGCGCTCTGGGCTTGTCGGACATCTCCAAAAGAAGCCACAAATACAACTCCTTTCCAGTTGACGTTTGGACATGATGCAATACTCCCAATTGAGATATGTTTGCAATCGGTAAGAATACAAAGACAAGCAGACATTCCTCCCAACGTATACTGGGAGTTAATGATGAATGAGTTAGTAGATTTGGACGAAGACAGACTTCGGGCACTGGAAATGATAAAAAGGCAAAAGGAAAGAGTGTCCAGAGCATATAATAAAAAGGTGAAAGGTAAAACTTTTGTTAATAATGACTTAGTTTGGAAAGTTATTTTACCTATAGATCGAAAGAATCAGGCACTTGGTAAATGGTCCCCACATTGGGAAGGACCCTTTCGAATCTTGAAAGTATTCTCGAACAATGCTTACGAAATTGAAGAATTAGCAGAAGATCGTAGGATCTTAAGAGTAAACGGGAAATATTTGAAGAGATATAAACCAAGTATGTACGAAGTAAGGATTGCAAAAACGTAGATACTCAGGGTACTACGAAAAGCCAAAATGGTCAGGCATGTGTCAAAACATATACGCTACGTTGATCAAAATGGCTTTGCGATCAGAATAAATTTAAAATGGAAGGAAAGAGTCTAAGGAGACACCAAAAGTGTTTTTCATTTAAAAGCATGGAAGTACATGCATTACAAGGGATCCAAAGAACAGGATCCAAGGATGCTGCGAAAGATGTCCAGGTTCTACATGTTGCATTAAATAAAAAGCACTGTAGAGAATCTAAAGACATATTTTGGCAGAAATGTTTAGATTCGCTAAAAGTAA